>NC_058405.1:102156051-102456051 GCF_002201575.2 Neomonachus schauinslandi | reverse complement strand
ATCTAGTATTTCTAGGCTATACTGTTAAGAAATATAATTCTTATGTATGCCTGTATCCTTATATATTTATATACAAATAATATTACATATTATTTGTAATACATAAGACAGATATGTATATGTATGCACAGAAACACAAATATACAGATATATAGGTATATGTATTTATATAGATATATATATAGATATATACCTATAGTACATATCTATATCATACATCTATATATCTATTTTATCTGAGCAAACAATATATGGTCAAATACCTGCCCCATTTTCCTGAACCACATATTTTAAGATGTTTTAACTCAATTTTTTAAAAAGATTTTATTATTTGTCAGAGAGAGAGAGAGAGCACAAGCAGGGTGAGCAGCAGGCAGAGGGAGAAGCAGGCTCCCTGTTGAGTAAGGAGCCCGATGCGCTACTCAATCCAAAGACCCTGGGATCATGACCTGAGCCAAAGGCAGACGCCTAACTGAGCCACCCAGGTGTCCTGTTTCAACTCAATTTTTAATATCAAAACCATGGCTTATCCACTATTTTGATTCATTGGCATCAGACCTGTTTGTCCTAATGAAAGACATTTGATGCATATAGTCACTAACCAGCTAGTTTATGGACTCGTTTTCATAAATAAGTTACAAAATTTCTAAATGACCCATTATTAAGAAACTATAAAAATGAAAAACCCTACAGCTAAAAGCAGAGTCAGAATAAGAAAGAGAAAGGAGAAAGCCAACCATACTCTGTATCTTGAGACAAATTCTGGGAGATACAAACAACATATTTTGTCTCTATTCCATAACCATGTAGTTTAATCGTTATGGGAAATAATTTAATTTCTTGCACTCCCTAATAAGGAAATCTTACCTTAGAGATGTTCACTATTCCCCAAGGGCTGTGATCTCATCAGATTAAATCTAAATTAAATGCATTTTATAGGAATTTATTAAGTTATAAAACACATAGAAATAGAATAATCTAGAATAATCTTTTCCCCTCAATCTAAAAGTTTTGCCTTTTCTATAATTACATTATCTCTAGTTTCTTCAGTGATTAGTAATACCAAAAGTCTAAGAATTTCCCTTTTAGAAGCTAAGTCAGTAATGACTTCAATTTTTTTTAGAAAAACATCCTTTGCTGGCATTTGAAATGCAGAGAAACTGGCATAATACATTTGACCAAGATAGTTCTAATGATACCCCAAGATGCAGATTCAAAATGGTCCTGAAGTAATTGCAAGTCTTGCTCATTCATTCACCAAACATTTCCTGAATGCTTACAGTGTTCTCAATATTATGCTAAGCAATTGACTTGGTAAATCAGAGCTACTATCCTCACTTCCTTAAGATTCAACTCCAAAAATACAATTAAAATGAGCTCTTCCTTTCAAGTACACTTCGCTCTGTCAAATACACTCTTTCTGTTTATTTTAGAAGAGTTTAATCATCTCTATTTGGCTATGAGCCCTGGACTTGGGCTCATTTACCTGCCCAGAAAGCACTACTTGATATTCTGTGAGAATACCACAATTCACCCAAAGTCTCCATGTCACTCCAGAGAGACACTTTACCTACTAAGTATTTAAGATAAGGCTGAATTACGCATAAGTCACTCAGTAATGGTATAAAGCAAACGAGCATTAAGGGGAAATAGTCACATAGGCTCCATTGTCTTAAGTCCACCTTTAGCCCTTGCAATTAACTGCAGGTGTATGAAATTAATGCAGATATAATTGCACCTGAAATTAGCTGACTGCAGGTGTAACTGGTCAGTTGTACCCTCCCAAGGGAGTCCTTGGTTAATTACCTCAATTATTAGGTAATTATAGGTATAATTATATGAATTTCCATGTAATTTTATTGCTTAAAAAAACCCTAGTGCAGAAAGTAAGATATTAACATAAGTTGTCTTAAAATTTTCATTAAGTGAGAGTGTTTTTGGGTTTCAATGCTGAAGAACTGAATTTCACACCAACAGTTCTTAGCCTGGGTGCCTGCCCCTGTACTCAGTCATTGTTTACCTGAATCATACCCGTACATTTTCCGACACAGTGGTGCAGCAAGGACATCTGAGTCAGTATATTTTCTTGGGTTCAGTATCAAGTCTAAATACCATCATTAAGTGTAGAAAACATCACGCTCTGTAAGACTGCTTTCCTGACCATCAGAGCCCAAGCAATGCAAATACTATATAATCAAGTGCTGTTTTCAGAGGAAATTAGGGTATGTAACTCACCCTGCTGCTGCAGGACAGAACGCCTATATTTCCCCAGTAAAAAGAACTTGCTCACTGCGATTTTGTTCTATTTTCTGGATATGCAAATAATGCATTTAACAAGAAGATTCGGGCTATAAAAATGCTTTGTACTACTAGAAAATCTATCCTAAATACTGCATGTGTTTGGCTATTTGAGAAGTGATGAATCTGGCTGGTTATATATCAGAGTTCATGGATCCGTGGTGCCCGTGTGCTAATTCCAGCCACTAAGGTCTTGCCATATTCCTTGTGGGACCAAGCCCTGTTACTTATTGTGATTACGGTCATGGGTCCTACCCTTATTCTCATATGCTTGAGTCTATTTTGTGCCCTGCAGAACCCTGTTTACTCTTCCCAGGCCTCCGGGAGTCCCGTTCTGCATCCTGACCCCTAAGATTAGGGCTGTAATAACAATTACCAGGACTCCCCTTAATGCTGCCTCTTTGCACCTCCCAACTGGGTCTGCAGCAGTATGGCTCATCTTCCTACCTTGGTAATTAAAAGAACCTTGTGCTAAAACAGCACAATTACCCAAGTGAGGCCAATGATCAGTCTGACTTGAAGCTCTGTCTTGTCATTGTATCACCTGGCAAACCCAGGAAGCATCAATCATGTTGCAGTTTAGTCTCGTTTCTGTTGTGCTCGCGCAACACCATTTGCAGGGGCTACAGTCTGAATAGTGCACCTTGTCACAGAGAAACATGGTGAGTTCTGGTAGGTCATTTAGCCATGTCCAGCAATATCCCCATGGAAATCTCATAAATGGTTTAACAGATCAGATTGCAGCAACTTTGTGGCCAAAGAAAAAGCTGTAAATCCGTGAAATGTTCAATTTTTTAAAAAGTTCAGTAGTTAATTTGTGAGACATTGCATTCACTATATATAATATACATATAAATAAAAATGTACATATAATATACATATAAAAAAAGGTTTACATTTGTTAAAAACCATGTTTTTCAAACCTATTTCAACATGAAACTCTTTGGGGAAGAGAATATCCAATACTCGTCTTTGTAACATCCCTGGAACATGCTCTGGAAAACACTGCTCAAAAGTTGCATTTGTAAAGGGGCGCCTGGGTGGCTCAGTTGGTTAAGCGACTGCCTTCGGCTCAGGTCATGATCCTGGAGTCCCGGGATCGAGTCCCGCATCAGGCTCCCTGCTCAGCGGGAAGTCTGCTTCTCCCTCTGACCCTGTTCCCTCTCATGCTCTCGCTCATTCTCTCTCTCAAATAAATAAATAAATAATCTAAAAAAAAAAAGTTGCATTTGTAAACATGGCCATCTCGTTTTGGATCCCCAGAGCTTCTTTACCTATTATTTAGTCAATAATTGACTACTGCAAAGGGTGGAAGAGATAGGCACATCTCTATAGCTTATTGCAAGAGCAACAGGATGAGGGTTTTTCTTACAGCTCTGCACAGCGGTTAACGTCTAATTCTCTCAGGTGTACTACAGAACATGCTGTACCACTAACAGTAACTTTTTCAATTAACAGTCAGTATTTAGAGCAGTGAAAAAATTTTAAAGGCTCCTTTCCACTTAATTGTTCCCATACACTACTTAAAAGGCACTTTCTTTCCCTTTTAAGGTTAATGAATCATCATCTACTTGTCACTCAAATTTCAAATGCAGGGCAGGACAGTCCTCCAAGCGCTGCCCTGTAGGTTAGATGGCCACACTCCAAACCTGCGTGTGTGGCAATTCTTGTCTCTCCTCTCAACCACAGCCAGAAAACTAAGTGCAATAGCTCCAGGAGAGTTTAATTCTTCTGATTTAAAACTCATGTCCTCGAAAAGTTTATGCTTTCTATCTGAATTTCTGAAGTTTGCTATGGTTTCTCCAAGCACAGGTGAACTGTGATATCCTTTACTTGTATTTTTTAGAGGATTCTAAATTCCTTAAAATATCCAGATTTTGGGGACATCCTACACAACACTTGCTGGTCTTTAGTGCTTACTTATTCTTCTCCTTCAGGGCTCAACTCTTAGTCATCTTCGTGAGGCCTCCCTAAGCACAATGGAATGATTCAGGTTTTATCCTTCAGACAATCATTATCCCCTGAGCACACTCAAGCCTTATGTTGTTAAATAAATTTTAGGTAAAAGAGCTAACTTCTTGTTTGCATCAAAAACCCCCACTTTGCCTGTAGGTCATTGTATTTCTAATGCATGTCGCAATGAATCATTCATTCTTCCTTTCACTCATTCATTCATTAAACAAACATCTACAGAGGACCTCATTAAATAATATCTAGATTGCTGATATTCGAGCAGAAGTAGTGAGGGAGGGGAAGCAGGTGACCATCACATAAAAATGAATACTTCCTAAAAGTGAAAAGTGTCTTCTTAGAAAGGAAAGGGACTATTTCTGTGGAAGTGGGAGAATCCAAGATTTTTTTAACCTCTATCATTAGCGATAAGTAGGAATTCACTAAAAAAAATGAAAAGAAAGATTTTTCATGGGAAAATAATTACAGCGTACAACCTGTATAAAAATTTAATGACTACAGGTAATTATATGCTCAGGGAATGCCAAGAACTTTGGGAGTGGCTGGAATGTAGAGGGTGGAGGAAGAACTAAATGGTAGAAAGGTTAAGTCTGGAAAGTGCTAGTCCGTCAAGTGCTTCCTGTGTCATCCCAATTAATGTGGTCTTACCCTATGGACCAGCTGATCTTGGAACTCTAATGTGTACTTCAGAAGCTCCTAAGGATTCTGTGGAAGGAGGTCTACAGTGAAGTACAGGAATATGCATTTGTAGCAACTCTAGTGATTCTGATACACGTTATCCTCAAAGTTTTGAGAAATGCTATGTGTAGGTAATGGGAAACCTAAGGGGGTTATTAAGTAGGCTGTGTCGGGGCTGGATTCAACTGGGGAATTTAATTCTCTGCTGCTAGGAAGCTTTGCACTAGATCAGGCAAGGGGGGGTCAATTTTAATAATGACAGTTATAAACAGCTTTATTTATTTATTTATTTGCTCCTATTCTTGCCTAAGATTATACCTGAATCATTTGTAAGTAAAGGCACTTAAGTATCTTTTGTTTGATTTATAATATTCTAGCATGTATCACTCTTATTACACAGAATATTATCCCACTTAAGCCTCATAAAAACCCAATGGGGTATTTATTACTATCTCTGACAGTTGAGGAAACAAGGGCTCAGAGAGTTGAAATGAGACAGTGTTACACAATTCATCCGTGATTGGAACTGGAGGGTGTTATGCTAAGTGAAATAAGTCAGACTGAGAAAGACAAATACCTTACGATTTCACTTATATGTGCAATCTAAAAACAAAATGCATGAAAGAACAAACAAAAAGCAGAATCAGACCTATAAATAGAGAGAACAAACTGGCAGTTGCCAGAGGGAAGGGGGTGAGGGGAGTGGGCAAAATGGGTGAAGGGTAGTGAGAGATGCAGGTTTCAGGTTATGGAATAAGTCATAGGGATAAAAGGTACAGCACAGGGAATATAGTCAACAATATTGTTCTGGCATTGTATGGTGACAGATGGCAGCTACATTTGTGGTGAACACTGGGTAACATGTAAACTTGCTGAATCACTATGTTGTACACTTGAAACTAATGTAACATTGTATGCAAACTATACCCCCCAAAATTTTAAAAAGATAAAATCTAGGTCTATGATTCCTTTTCCTACACTATGCTGCCTTGCCAAATGACTGCAAAGTCATGTCCAGAGTATGCAATGAAATACAATAGTCATTCAATTTTGTGCTTAACAAAGTTGGACATAAATTTACATTACTGGAGGTTAAAAATATAGATACCAAATTTTCTTGTATTGGGATTATTCCTATTGCAAATGGCAACAAACCAAGGACAAATGGTTTAAAGAAAATGAGAATTTATTAATTCTGATGGCTCAAAAGTCCATGGTAAACTCCAGGTATCACTTGATTTAGGGAACCAGAAATGACTCTAGAAACCAGTTTCTCCTTCCCCATCTCCTGATGGCTTTCTCTTTGTTACCTCCATGTGCAGTTCCACTGGTCCTGGCAAGATGCCTTCCTCCAGAACACTAGCCTCATATTCTCCAAAGTTCAAGTATAATGGAAAAGAGCACATTTCTGCCCCCAGCAATCTGTCAAAGAATGCTGAAATTCTTATTGGGTCACATGTTCATCCTTGAGTCAACTGCTATATTCCAGGGCTACTCAATCATCTGACTCTCCAGGTGGGAGCCTATTATTTACTTTTGGACTCAACTTAGACTCAATACCACAGACTATGAGTTGAGGGGGGAAGGTTCCTCAAAATAAAATCAGATTAATGGTATCAAAAAAAGGGTCTTCAACTTGGGGCAGTAACATTAGCAAATATCCACCACCTTCAGCTAAAGAAAGAAGATAACTAACTGACTGTGGCTTTATATTATTATCACAGACCAATTAAACTCACTGAAGAATTAGAGAATATTTTTCTAAACTTCCTAATTATTTTAGGATAACACACCGTCAAAATAAATGGAATTTTACTTTAACAAGAAATGTTTTGAGATGGTTTCTACACACACACACACACACACACACACAGATTTCTGCAAGATTATTTGGCTAAGAATTGAATCCATTCAAATAAGATTATTCTGTAAACAAGTGAATCCTGTCATTTTGTTTTCAAAATAACGCTGCTCCATTCAAGTCAAGCACTTAAAAAAAAAAGCCTTGAAATTTGTGTGCACATGTAGTCACACTCATTCTTCAAAGCACAAGGATTCTTTTAATCCTTTAATCAATACTTCATTCCAGCAATTCATATCTTTTTACTCCCTTTCGAAAATCATTCATTTCTCTAAAGAAAGTGGAAGAATTTACTGATCCGTCTCTCTGGTGGTTTGTTTCAGATTGGAGAAGTGGTATAAAATTTTCCTCTTCGGTGATATTTTTTTCTTTCTTTTTTTTTTTTTGAGTATGTGTTAGTTTTCAACCTGCTAATCCTTCAAACCATAGTTGAAGTCTTTAAGACACCTCTTCTCTATGCTCTGATAGCCCCTTATTCAAAGCATTTATCACAGTGTGACACAATTATTAAGTATTAATAAAATTAATTACACAAATTAAAAATAGTTAAACTAAAAAAAAAAATCAGTTCCTTCTTACATAAACCAAAAGCTCAGTAAGGTCATAGCCCTGCATTTTCAGCCTCCAGCATACGGTCTTGCAAATAATAATCGTTGGTTGAATGAACATATTATGAACAGTCATGTGGTAACTAAATATTTTTTCAAAAAGTTCATTCTTTTCTATCCTCCTAGATGAAAGTTTAGGAAGGGAACGTACTCAGTAGCCAGGTATTTTATTCCCACAAGGTGGAGGCTGGTAGGGGACATGGTTCTATCCCCCTCTCTCCAGGCAGTTCATGTACTGGAACTGGGGAGAAGAGGGAAAAATGAGGCAGAGAACACAGACCAAATGACTGCTGGGTTGGAAGGAGCTGGCTAGGCACAAATATCTGGACCTGAAGAGCCAGAGCTGGGAAACAAGATCCAGACACCCGAGAAGAGGTGCTTATAGACTAAGGAAGAACAAAGCTGGCTGACGCACCAACTGTGACAGAGGCTGGATGAAGCTGGCTTTGCTGTGACTCCAAAATAGGGATGTATGACTACATTAAGAGCTAGGAACAGAGGAAGTAATTTGGGCACACAGACACTTACCCAGCCCCCTCTGACTCATTCAATACTTATAAATGTGTGAACTCACTGGGCGGCTCTTTGCTCTCCAGCTTTTCTTCTCATTAGTTGCTACATTTTCTGACTGCAACATTTCCATTTGTAAGCATGGCACATTATGAAATACTGGCATTAATGATATTTAAACAAATTAAATTGCACTAGTATGGTTGCCCAACGTGGTCCACATGGGTCAACACAACAAATTACAAATGCGAAACACTACTTAAGCTGCATAATGACAGCATATTTTAAAATTTATCCCTGAGTGGCAGTTACGAGTTTCAAGAGGAGTGAGAAGAATTGTACTTGGTGGGAAATAAGTAACTACTTCTGGGAAAAGGTTTGCCTAATGAAATACACACCCCCAAGACATGCTGATAGGCTGCCTGCCTACGTGAGGACGCATTAGTTGCGTCCAAGGAGGTGGAAGCTTCAGTCTCAGCTATCACCTGGGGCAGTGGTTCTCTTTTGTGATGTTAAGAGTTAGAATAAACTGGGATGTCTGGAGTCAGGGAGAGAGAGTGCTAGAAATTATACATGATGTGGGTCTTCTAGTTTCTCCTTAGCAGTTCATGTTAAGTATATTGCTCATGTGAACATAACATTCTTGAGGTGTCCCACTACTCTGGGTACTTTGAACTTCCTAATGAAACAACAAATATGTATTTCATACTAAGTACCGAGGATGTGCAAAGCATATGGGGAAAATAAAACTCGAACAACAAAAAAGACAAACCAACAGCAATCCCACAGAGCACACAGCATGAAGTCTGCAACCTCAGTTGTTGGCACACATGAAAAAGACAGTGAGTAGCAAAACACCAAACAATGCCATCTAGAACTCAAATGCATACATGTCCTAGAGCAGTGATAACAACGTATTTAACAATCTGTATGGCTGTGTGACATAATACAAAATATATATTTGGTCTCTGCCCCCGGTTCCTGACACAGAGCTACTAAATCCCGTAAGTTTCCTAGATAAGAGGAGCATCTTTTGTTCTAATGAGGTAATTACTGACTGGCTACTAGAGAGCCATGATCAGAAGCTAGTACCTTTCGGCCCCAACCTCTGACCTCCAGGAAAGGGAAAGGGGCTGAAGATTAAGTCAATCACCAATGACCAATGATTTAATCAACCGTGCCTATGTGATGGAACCTCCACAAACCCTGAACCATAGGGTTTGGAGAGCTTCTGGGTTGGTGAACACATCCACGTGTGCAGGTTCTCACATGCTAACTCCACGGGAACAAAACTCCTGTGTATAGGACCCGTCAGGCCCTTACCTTATCTCACTCTTTATCTGTATCCTTTATAGTAATATCCTCTGTAGTAAATCAGTAAATGCTAATAAATGGTTTCCTGAATTTTGTGAGCTGTTTTAGCAAATTATCAGATCTGAGGGGGGCTCGACTTTATAGCCAAGTCAGACAGAAGTGCGGGTACCCTGGGGACTCAATACTTATGACTGGCACCTGAAGTAAGAATCTTATAGGGTTGAGCCCTTAAATCTATGGGATTTGACACTAATTCTCAGTAGTGTCAGAATGGAATTAAATTCTACAACATCCAGTTGGTGTCCAGAGAGTGGGAAAATCGGTTGGTGTGGGGGAAGCACCCACACACATTTGGTGCCAGAAGCGCTGTGGATAAACTAACAGTTTTCCTTTAGGCTACTATACACCAATCAGAAAAGTCACCAAACAATCAGCGGGAGGACAGGTCGGTGAGCTGGACAGGTACATATCCATGGAATGTCAGTCTGAAGAGGATGGGCTCCCCCCAAGCAGGAATGACCTAAGATTGGGAGGTGACCTCAGATCACTGCACATCAATTTCCTGACTTGATAAACATTTGTTTTCTGCATACTCAAAACTTACAAAAAAGAATCTACACTCTTTGAGATTTGGGACTGTTTCTTACCTAATATTTAGTACAGGGCAGCTGATTTTAGAACACGGGCTTGACAAACGTGAACAAGAATGCAGCAGGCTCCTATTAACATCGTAGAGGTTTCTGTTCTGGACTGTGTAGGAAAGCGATGAGGCACCTTGTACTCCAAAATAGCTTGGACCCCAAAAATAGCAGTGAGCAGGAAAGAAAGAAAAATGAACAGTGAGCTCCAACAAGCATGGTTCCCATGCTCTGCCAGCCAAGCAGCGATTTCTAGTGGCCCATGGCAGTGATGGCGAGGAGGGACTACATGAGGGACTTCTTTATGAGTTGGAAAATGTCTCTTAGGCTAACTGCAAAGCCTCCCCAAGCTGGGTTGGGATTTTCCAGTGGCTTACTGAATATCCTATTAGTATCTTAAGGCATTCCTTTAAAATGAGCTTTGGATGCCAAATGTTTTGACATTTTGACAGGCTACAAAAACTCAAAGCAGTAGGACTTTGTGTTGTTGCTGTTGTTTGGGTTTCAATGCAGTAAACACACATGTGGTTTCACTCAGTAGACTGTAAATAGAATTGGATGAAATCCAGAAATTGATTAGTCGACTATTTTAATGGGAAAAAAAAAATCCATAAGCAACTACCTTGACACAAAATTAAACCCCTCCAATGTATTTTTTAAATAAGAAGCATGTGTTGAGAACTTACTTGTCCAGAATATGGTACAGCAGTGTTTTTCAATCATGGCTTCACATTTACGATCCTACAATAATCCTTTAAAAAATGGTGTTGCCTGAGTGCCACCACTGAGCTTACAGAGAGTGTGCCCTAGAGATCTGTAAGTAGAAGTTGCAAGAACTAGGTCAGAGGCTGACTAAAACAGCATAATGGATTAACCATGACTGGCTTAGACTCATCTTTATGAACTCAGTGTGCTTGGACATATAACCGACTGCACACATTTGGGTTCTATAAGCATGAAAAAAGGACTGGAAGGGAGAATAGCTATGGGGCAGGCAACCAACTGTGTCTTCCATGTACTCCAAGTATCTCAAATTGTTCTTAGGAATTTTCAGAGTGAGATGGGAAACTTAACAGAGCATAGTTAGAAAATGAAAGTATTTATCTTATCAATTTGGCTAGTACCCTTCCTATTTTGTGGGAGTACAATCCACAAAAGTAACTGGCAATGGCGCAGAAAAATGTGGGATTGGATTCAATAATTCTTAAGCTTCTTTCGACCTTTAAAAGCTCATGATTCAAGACACTTCAGGAAACTCTAAATGTGAGAAGAAACAGAGCTTTCTGGCCCAGAAAATGATAGTATTATGGAGACATATCGGGACACACAGAAAATACTTGAAGATAGTATCAACTAAAATTGATGTGACAATAAGTGAACTTTGAATTAGTGATAGAATGGGCTATTAATAAAATAACAACTGCAACCTGTAATCACATGAGTGAATATATGCATAGTCCATTTCTGTGTGCGTGAATCCAAAATAATATATATACCACCACATTGGTCTAAGCAAAGTTTATCACTCCTTGCAGCATTTTTAGGTTGTGGCATTTATGATGTCAAACATTAATCCTCCAGAATATTCATTCAAAGTACACATTTCTGTTTAGTAGCCACTACGTGGAACACCCTCCACCATGTGTTAGGGATATTTAAAGATGAATTAGATGCAATCCTTGCCATCAGCCAGATAAACAACTAGTTTGTATGCAATCACCCAGCACAAATGGTAGTTATTAGCAGACTCTTAAATGCAGAAATGATCTATCTGGAGCAAGTATATACTGTGTCATAACATATAATTCTGAGTGCTCTGTTCTGCTCTGCTGAGAGACTTCTAATCACATTCTCCTTTGTTATCATTCATGTAGCAGGTAGGTTTGCTACAAAACTTTGCTCTTATTAAGCTGGGTTTATAACAATGTCAATGAAGTAATACAAAGCAGTGGAAAGCTTGCATAGGAGTTGCAACTAAGGTTTTCTAGCACTACTGGAATGTTAAATTGCCCCATCCTTACTCTTCCCTCTACATTTAAAAAAAAAAAGCCTCTCAGAATCACTTTCTTTCCCTCACCAGCAATTCATTCAACAAACATCTATCAGGCACTTCCTATGCTGCAAGAAATATGCTAAACACAGAGAAGAAAAGGAAGTTTGCAAGGCAGCCCCAATTCTGAGGAATTTCGGGGTTGTTATCATTCTATTTTTGAGATGAACCGATTGTGACACATTGCCTGACTTACTCATGTTACAAAAGAAACAAGTATAAAACTAGGAATTAAGATTGGGTGTCTTATACCTGAATGCTGCTTATGCAGGGTATCCCTGGGGGTTACTGTACCAAGAAGGGTCAAAGTGCAGGGCCACCCAGGATGTGTGGGACTGTGCTTCATGACAACCAGGGAGGGAGTGGCGCACTGAGTGTCCTGTGCTTGAACATAGCACAGAACACGAAGTGACATAAGTCCACAGCTCGGGGACACATGTTAGCAGAGCCCGGCCCTGCTATGTGGACATCTACAACTGACAGGCCCTCTGATGCTCTACTGTGTGACACAGTGACCATCTGCTAGGAGCACTCCTGCTCTGTGGGGAGCCAGCAGATGCCAGCAGCCCCCGCACTCTCCCTGATCTTCCAGCAACAGCCCTGCCAGCTGGCTTCCCCACCTCCTCCAGCCATGCTCTGATCACAGAAAACAAACAGGGACACTAGCAGCTCTGTTCTCCTGTATCAGCGCAGCTCTGCCAGTGAGAGATGAATTAATGGCCAAAGGAACAGGTCCAAAAAGGAGGCAAAGAGGCTTGGGATGAGTATGGTTGTGCCTTCGTCTGGGCTGCTTTTCCTTAGACAAGCCTATGATGCGCTTTGCATGGCCTGCTATAAATGATTTATTGTGTAATCTCCCTACTCATTAGAGTACAAGCTTCTCGGTGACAGTGATGGTCGCACTGACCTCAGTCGTCACAACTCTTTCTTGGTACAGTGGCTGGCACACAGTGAGCACTCAACAAATATGTTTTGCTATTTTTGTTAAGAATGATGCTGGGGTCATGAATGGGGATGGAATATGCATTAAATAAAGACTGTGAAAGTTGCATAAGGTGGAGTCCTGAGATCCCAGGAACATGTCCTTCTCATCTAGAAATTCCTACAAATTACACATCATCCCATAGGCGATGCCCAAATGGCTGAGTCGGCCTCTACAGCATGTTTGCCCCATGCCAGTTATGCTGAAACAGCAACCCAACCCCAGCCCCACTCCTGCTCAAATGATTAGAAATGGGGGCGGGGGGCTGCTAATATTTTACTTCTCTCTGACCACAGACTTCACCACACATTACTTTCAAACAATTTGGAGATGTGTTAAAAGTCTTTAAGGGCTAATGATTTTTAAGCACTAATCATGATTCATCCAGCATATTAAATTATCAAATGTAATTCTGTAGAAATTTCATAACCCTCTAGCATTATGAAAACAATAATATATAACTGCAATTTAATATGAAGCATTGCCATGCTTATTGGTTTTCTAGTACATATACTATGCCACAAAGATGCTAAGGATGAAAGTCTCTTGTACCAAAAGAATAGCGTATGAATGCCCTGGTTAAAAGGAAATCAAGCGATAGATGACCTTACTATTCTTACAGGTACTCCCTACTGCCACAGTACCTACTGAGGAGTCTTCAGACTTAAAATACACCTAGGATTTATAGGCATCTTTGTTTTACACATTTAATGCATTTAATGGAGAGTTGAGAATTAGTTTTAATTCTGGATTCAGCTTCCCTTACACAAACCGTATAACTAGTGCACTTACACCTCATTTGTTCCTCTGTTAAATAGGGGTACTTCAACACACTAATGACGATGATGATTATATAGATAGAGCACTTCTCCTAGTGTCTGGCATATGCTTTGCATTCAATAACAATTAGATTCTATTAGTTATAGAAGATGCTGTCATCATCATCATCATCATCATCTTTGATGAAACAGAACAATAATGTTGGATGAGACTTTAAGAGAATTAACTAATCCGCACTCTCCTTTTTTCTTTAGAGAAGAGAAGCCACACTCTACTAACTAATGTGTTATCAAAGTCACCCAACAAATCAGGGAGAAAAATGAAAATAAGAATGCATCCCAATTCCAAGCCTAGAGCTTTTTCACCAACTATTAAACAATATACACCATTTTTAGGTTATTAAGGGTATCAGACAATATCAGAAACAGGGAATCTTTACCTCCTAGCATCTCCCCTGCAAAGTCCTACGACAAGGCTCCCATTCCCATAGATGAGCTCTCTGTCTATATCTGTTCAGCTGCCTTTTAATGTCAGACAGGAAAGGACAATAGGTAGGGAAAAGTTGTGATACTCTTGCTGACATTCATTCGTTCTGAGATACGGCCTCTTTTAAAAGTTCCAGTGACCAAGTAAAGTTGCCGTTCTTATGTTTTAAGTACTCACGAACTTTTAAGAAGAATTTGAAGGAAACTCTAAGGTCTACATGTATAAAAATAGGACCACCAACACCCCTACCTTATGCCAGATGCTTTATTTTTGTTTCTTTTTGATGTGTTAGACATTTACCTATTAAGGTTCAGCCCTATACTTTTCCTTCTCTATTCACATTCAAACTGCTAGGGCTAGTAGCCTGCAATCTACAATTTGTAGGCTTCCTTGCCAGCAAGTTTCTGTTATATTCTGTCACTCATGCCAAAATGGAAATCACTAAAAAGTTAGACATTCAGCTTCTGGCTGATCCTCCTGCTGTGGTGGTGGCTCCAGTCACCCAAGTTCTACTGATTAAACATTTTAAAAGCAGCAGCTAGGAGTTCCATCAAATGGAGTAAAAACAGCTCCTGCTCATGGTCACCCTCATGATTACAGTAGCATTGAATAACTGTTCTAATAATCTTAGTGGCAAGAATGCGCTTATGGACATCAGCCCAAAGACAGTGACATCTCCCTGACATCTGGGCAGTCTTCTTTTTCTTCTCCTAAACTTCTAATACTTTCTTAAAATATGTTTTTATTTTAAAAAATATATTTATTTATTTTACAGAGAAAGAGAGAGATAGAGAATGCAAGCACACAAGCAGGGGGACAGGCAGAGGGAGAGGGAAAAGGAGAAAATCTCAAGCAGACTCCCCGCTGAGTGCAGAGCCCCACACAGGGCTCAATCTCATGACCCTGAGATCATGACCTGAGCTGAAATCAAGAGTCAGACACTTAATGGACTGAGCCACCCAAGTGCCCCTCTTTAATACTTTCGTAAGCTTTCCTATTAAAAAAAAAAAAAATCATTCTCTGGCTTAACTACCTAGTTTGGTGTGGATTTCCTGAGTGGAAAATGACTGATAAATACACTAAATTTTTACAATAACTCTTTTTTTTTTTTTTTAAAGATTTTATTTATTTATTTGAGAGAGAGAGAATGAGAGAATGAGAGAAAGCACATGAGAGGGGGGAGGGTCAGAGGGAGAAGCAGACTCCCTGCCGAGCAGGGAGCCCGATGCGGGACTCGATCCCGGGACTCCAGGATCATGACCTGAGCCGAAGGCAGTCGCTTAACCAACTGAGCCACCCAGGCGCCCCTTACAATAACTCTTCAAGCCAGTATTGTTACCTCCACTTAGCAGACGAAAAAAATAATTCATAGAAAATTAAGTGATGTGCCCAGGGTGATTTGGTCAACAAAATAATTAGAATGGGAAGTATAGTTCTATTGAGCTCAAATACCCTATTTTCAATGTTAAGAACTACCTATTTAGGGGCGCCTGGGTGGCTCAGTCGTTAAGCGTCTGCCTTCGGCTCAGGTCATGATCCCAGGGTCCTGGGATCGAGCCCCGCGTCGGGCTCCCTGCTCCGCGGGAAGCCTCCTTCTCCCTCTCCCACTCCCCCTGCTTGTGTTCCCTCTCTCGCTGTGTCTCTCTGTCAAATAAATAAACAACATCTTTAAAAAATTTATTTAAAAAAAGAACTACCTATTTAAGCAATGTATGAAAATTTTAAGTGTATTTTATTCTAATTTTGATATAATACATAATAAATTTGTAAAACTTGGAAAAATACAGGGACTAAGCATTGTTTTCTGAGTTTCCAGGTAAACTGAGCAGAGCTCTGATAATTCCTTATGGCCTTTAACTGATGTGACATACAATACAGCATATATCACATATGTGGTCATATATACCAGCAGTAAGGGAGGGTGCCAGGTCAATTTTGAATCATTCATCAATTCTCAGTTGATGTTCAGTGGGAAAATACTATCAGTAATGAAAAGAGACAGTCACAGAAAGGGTAGGAAAAAGAAAAAAAATATACTGAGGCACAGAGAGAGAGAGAAACTGAATTACTACATTGAGACATACAAAAATTGTACTTTACAATGGTAAATGGAATGTTATAGTCATTCTCTGTGTCTGACACAATTTAGGTCTCCTGTCAGAGCCTCTGGATATCACCTGTCTCCCACTACTCCAGCTTTGGTCAGAGAGACCCCCCCTTCTATTGCTGCCACAGCCGCAAACTCTGTTCCTTGCCCGGATGACCTCGATTAAGTACGTGTCCGGTTTTAGAATAGCCCTAACCCTGCTTCCTCTAGTTTTGCCTCAGAATCTGTTTTCCATGGTACCCTGAGTAAAACAGAAGGCAAGAAAAATCACTCTTAAGGACAAATTTACCTATTTGAGTTAAATTAGGTTAGTTAAATTTATACAAGAGTTTTGTTAAATTTAATACGTGACTCTATAGAAGCTATTGAAGGCTTGAAATTTATCAAAGACAATGCATTTATGCCTATTTGCAATATTTGGATCATAGTTTTTTCTAATATAAATTATTAGATTTGGGGCGCCTGGGTGGCTCAGTTGGTTAAGCGACTGCCTTCGGCTCAGGTCATGATTCTGGAGTCCCGGGATCGAGTCCCACATCAGGCTCCCTGCTCAGCGGGGAGTCTGCTTCTCCCTCTGACCCTCCTCCCTCTCCTGCTCTGTCTCTCATTCTCTCTCTCTCAAATAAATAAATAAAATCTTTAAATAAATAAATAAATAAATAAATTATTAGATTTTATCTTTTCTGCTCTATTGACCAAGCCTAATTTTTTATGTGAAGCTGAATCCTACACTCTCCATTTCCTCTACCTCCAATTAAAACATCAATGCTAGGGAGAGGTCATCAATTTTTCAACAGTTACTTTATTATGCCCTTTCAGATATGTGTTGCAGCAAAACTTCATATCTCCCCAAAATTCTCGACTTCAAATAATTCATGCAGAATCCCAACATAACCTGCTGCTTATTATTATTTGACCGGCTGACTGTATTAAGTTTGGGTTATGAATTAGAGAAACAAACAGCATTGTTAAAAATATGATAAACAAGCCCTGATTGCTTAAAGAACCTTGAGCTCTTCAATGTGGGAAAGTTTGAGGAAGACACTGGGAAATTTCAGAGAGCTATACAATATACCCTTCTGAGGTTTTCAGCGGTATTGCTTAAACACTCCGTGTTGTTTTTGTTTTGTTTTTTAAATATAATTCAGCCAGTGTCAGAAGGTGAGTAAGAGACCTTGAGAAGCTTTGACATTATTCTAGGTTTGTTTCTCAAATGCTATGAGAGAAGAGACTCTATATGCTAGTGATTATTCCAGAATGCCTGCATTTATTAATTTTAAGATTTTATTTATTTGACTGAAAGAGAGTGAGCACAAGCAGGAGGAATGACAGGCAGAAGGAGAGGGAGAAGCAGGCTCCCTGCTTAGCAGGGAGCCCAATGTGGGCTGGATCCCGGCACCCTGGGATCATGACCTGAGTGGAAGGTAGACACTTAACCTGAGCCACCCAGGCGCCCCCAGGATGCCTGAATTTAAATCCTGGCACTGACATTTAGTAGCTAGAAGATCTTAGGCAAGACATTTATTCTGTTTGTGCTTAGTTTACTCATCTAAAATGAAGTCAATAATACTGCCTCACAGGAGTGCTGTGAAGATAAAATATATGATTACACAGAAAGAATTAAGAATTTTGCCTGCATTAAGTTAATCTTTACATACATGAAATCTTTTATCGTAGACTTTTCAAGATTCATTAAAAGTCTGTTTAAAAGACTTTTAAATGAAAAACATTCATTTAAAGGAAAAAAAAAAAAAGCCTTACATACATACAGATTCCATGACTGATTTCAAATGACTTAAGAAAGCATTTAAAATAAAATGAATTTTACTTCTGATAATGTCTTAATTGAGGAACATGGCTGGTTGTACTCTGCAGAAAATAAGTATTAAATTGGTCAAAATTATTAAAAATAATCATTTCAGGACATTGAAAAATAAAGGTAGACAATGAATTGCAATGGTTTATTTGTGCAACACTGCTAATTTATCCATAAGAGCAGAGATTTTGTGGCCATATTGCTGGACACATTCCCATTACCTCTGTTCAGTGGCACAGTACTGTAGCTCTACCAACTGGTGTTTACAGACTCCGTTCAGAGCAGATGGCAAAGCAACCAGAAATTTAAGTGAGGAGCTTTGCAAGTGGGAAAGATGTAGAAAGGCTGAAAAAATACTGGTTTACTCTTAGATTACACACCAGGATCCTGGTGAAAAATGAAAGTCTGGGGAGTAGTGTGGATTTGCCATGCTTTTAAGTCCATCTGTCAACCAACAAGCAGCTCAGGGAGGGTAGAAGATGGAAAAGTTACTGGAATCGGCTGTATGAACATAACCTCTGTATAGATCACTGACTGACCATGAAACTCTGCAAAGGAATGAGGTTTTTCACACTGAGCAGACACATCAGAGACTGTACACTATAGGGCAATCAGATTTTGCAGTTTAAGTCCAGAGAATTTAACTGACTGTTAAAACAGCACAACAGCCCTCAGAATAAAAGGATGCCTGCATCGAAGTAACTACAACATATCATGTACCTTGTCCACTTTCTCACAGAAGAAATTACTTGACATGCAAAGAAAGAAGTTATCAATGCACAGGGAAAAAACAGTCCATAGAAATTGACCTGGAGTGGATTTGAGGAAGACTTCAAAGTAGCTATCCTACGTCTGCTTAAACTTAAGGAAAATATACACAAAGAATTAGAGGAAGATATGCTCAAAGAATTAAAAACATATGGAAATGTGGAAATAATGAGCAAATAAATAAATGTGAGAACAGATCAATATCCAAATCAAAGACGAGACAAATGTTTAAGGGAAATGAACAGAGCCTCAGAAATCTGCAATACAATATCCAGCACTCCAACACTCTTTTAATCGAAGCTCCAGAAGAAGATGAGAGAGGGAAAGGCTAATAAAAAATATTTTAACAAATAGAAATCTTGAAAGTAGCAAAAGAAAAATGACAAATCACATACAAAGGGAAAACTATATGATTAATGGTAGAATTCTCTTCAGAAACAGTGGAACCCAGAGCATTGGAATGCCATTCAAAATGCTAACAGAAAAAGAAAAAAAAAAGGTTAAATAATTCGACATCCAGCAAAATCATTCTTCAGAAATGAAGGTGAAATAATGACTTTTCCAAAATAAAGAAAACCAGAAAAAATTTGTTGCTAGGAGAACTGTGCTATAAAACGTACTAAAAGAAGTCCTTTAGGCTGAAGAAAAAATAACACAAAATGATAACTTAGTTGCAGTGGAAGAAATGAAGAGCACCAGAAATGGTAAATATGGGGCAAATCACACACACACACACACACACACTTCTTTTTTTCTTAACATAATAAATTCTGCTTTATACAATTTTGAGTCTTAAAGAGGTTACTTCTCAGGGTTTATGAGGCATAAGATATCATATACTTGACAACAGTGCAAAACGTATGGGCGAGATGAAGCTACACTTGGGCAAAGTTTCTCTATTTTATCCGAAGCCAGTGTTAGATTATAATAAATTAAAGATGATGTTATAATCCCTAGAGCAATAACTTTATGAAAAGAAAAGGAATACATCTAAAAAGTCAATAGAGAGGGTAAAATGGCTATTATAATTCAGAAAAGAAAGAAAAGAGTAATAAAAAAAGAACTAGAAAACAAGTAGGTAAATACTATATCTAAATCCAACCATATCAATTATATTAAATGTTAACTTACTAAACACAACAGTAGAGATTTTCAGACTGGATTAAAAAAAAAACCCAACTATATAATGTGTACAGGAAACACATTTTAAAATTAAAAAATGTAAATAGGTTGAACATAAAAGGATGGAAAAAGTTAAACCAACAAAATAAATAGGAGTTGGAATTGCTTTACTAATTCCAGACAAAACAGACTTCAAGAAAAGAAATATTACTAGAGAAAGGAATTTCATATTTAATGATAAAAAGAATAATAAATATTAAGCCTATAACAGTCACAAAAGTAAAAGCAGCTAACCACAGGACTAATGGCAAAGGAACATGAGGGACATCTGGGGGATAAGAGAAGTGTTCTAAAACTTGATTTTGGAAGTAGCTAAAACTCATCTCACTGTAAATTTAGAATGGCTGAATTTTATTGTTAATAAAGCTATACATACATAAATACATAAAAGAGGAAAGAAAAAAAAAAAAAAACAGAGAAAGACAGGAAGACGACCTTAGACTCCATAGGGCTGTCCCAGGGTTTGCAGGCCTCTGGGCAACTATTTTTAGTAATGTCCCTGTCTATAGAAGCAATTTGAGTGCTTCAAAATCAATGTGAGTACTGTTCTGGAAGCCTGATCTCATATGATCCTGGGAAGAAACAGTGCTGTGGTTACTGAGAATGATTCACTTGGCAGGTTGCCTCTCAGGAATGAGGACCTGCCACGGTGCCCAAGACAGTGGTGGTCCATGGGACTTTCTTAGTTAACCTTAAAATAGATCTTCCTGCAGTAGAAAACAAGATGCACCCTGGATAGGTCTAGGTCTGGCTCAGGACCCCTCCTAGATGGCACTGCTGATCTTTGATGATTTTAGTAGACACAGGATATTTTCTATCAGGGAGGGAATTCCAAAACTCAAAATCCTTTGAGAGGGGAAAGGAGCACCATGCCCAGGACCAGTGTAGTACTGAGACTACACGTATACATATAAATTCAATTTAGTAAATTCAGTTTAAAAATGATTTCTTCAAACAAGTGAAATCTAAACTCAGTTCAACTCGTCCATTTTCAAACAACACTTTAGGGTATCTTACTACTATTCAACAAATATAGTGATTATTGTATGCTAGTTACTATTTTAATTGTTTAGTAAATACTAACCTATTTGATGATTAAAACAACCTTGTGAGGTAGCTGCTATGATCTTTCTCCCATTTTTATTTTTTTAAAGACTTATTTTTAGAGAGAGCATGAGTGAGCAAGCAAGTGTGAAGAGGGGCAGAGGAAGAAAGGTAAGCCCCCCAGCACACACCCCACCCCATTTTCCCATTTTAAAAATGAGAAAACTGATATGCAAGAAAGTTAAGTCACCTGCCCAAGTTTACACAACCATTCAGTAGTAACAGAATTTAATCCAGGGAGCCTGGCTCCACAATACCTATTCTTAGTCACTATGCTGTGTTAATTAAAGCCTATGTCTATAGAAAATTTATTGATGGGGGTAATGCTTTTAGCCTAAACCATCTTTCCGGAAATTTATTTTACCTAACATAAATTAAACAAAAAGGATGGGGTGCAGAAAAAAAAAAAAAAGTAAGGAAGGAAAGCAGAGAGGGAGGGAAGAAAATGATTTGAATGTAGCAAGAACTCAAGATTTGCAATTAAGTTCCTATTTGAAGAGAAATGATAACTTTTCAATGAATTTTATTCTCATTTATTACCTATTTCAGGCTCTCACTAAAGTCACAGGGCAGAAGTGGGGATCTAGGATTTCATGGGGTTGAAAGCCATCTGCCTCAGTGGCAGAGCTAGGTAGTCACAGAACAGTTCACGCTGAGCCCCCCTGACTCCAACAAGCCTCATTCAGAATTTTCAAATCACCAAACTCCAAAGTGACAGGAATTTATCACTGATGGGGAAAAACAGTAGACTTTCTGGTATGATTTATAATCTGGAAATCCCAAACCCATAATGCATGATTGCCGTTTGACCTCCCCCAGGGTTGGCAATTTTTAGACTTTGTGTTGAGGTGGCTCTATTTTCAGTGGTTTAAAAAGAAGCCTAAAGGTAGGATTGTTACTCTCTGGCATGGAAGTGAAACCCATGTGTAATTTCCCTCCCGTTGCTAGCTGACATTGTAAGATGGTCGACGAACAGGCCAGATTTTGGATGAATAAGAATACTCTATTCCTGGAGGGATTATCTATTTTCCTTTCAAGGATATAATTATGTACCTTGCTGACCTCCCAAATACCTTCAAGTACCTCAAGTCTTCCAGCTGAGCTTGTATTGTTATACTGAAGTAAACACTACTCTCTTCAGAAAACACCAATTATGTGATTATTTCTTGCAAGCCTCTGGAGATGAGTGTGTCTGCTGAGTTTAAGGCTGTCAATTCACTTTTCTTTCCCTTTGCTGCACAGGACTCCTTTCTGACTCGGAGATTTTTACTGTTAGCTGCCTCCTGGGCCCAGGAGACAGGCAGTCTTGCAGTAGCTTCCAGGACATTCCCACACAACAAAGGCTTCAAGTCTATTACCACAGAATCAAATTTTGATCATGAGGTCATCAGAAAACTTGAAAGAACACTGTACAAGAGAAATGAGAGATGCCCACTCTCTGAAGCGTTTTGTGTGGTAAACGCTAATGGATAAGCTGTTTGTGGGTTTTTCCTGAACCTCCCTTCTGAGTATTTAAGACTTTCCACATCCCCTTTGCTCTCTACAAAGCAATGTTTGAGAGTCAGAAGTATGGAAAGTCAAAGGCAGGTAGATTCATTCTCCTTAGAGAAATAAAAGGCTGGTTGATATTAGTGTAAGAATAAGGATTTGAATAAGTTTTGGGGGTGCCTGGGTGGCTCAGTCGTTAAGCGTCTGCCTTCAGCTCAGGTCATGATCCCAGGATCCTTGGATCAAGCCCCGCATCTGGCTCCCTGCTCTGCGGGAAGCCTGCTTCTCCCTCTCCCACTCCCCCTGCTTGTGTTCCCTCTCTTGCTGTGTCTCTGTCAAATAAATAAAATCTTAAAAAAAAGGATTTGAATAAGTTTTTATCCAGCAAAATTGGAGAAATTAAGAGGAAATAAGAAAATGCCTATTCTTATTAGAAAATGGTTTTCTCGCAGGCATAACCAACCTCTAGAGCAAACCGCCCTCAAATGTAACCAGTAATGCTTATGATAAAGAGACATCTAAGTGCTTTTTGTGCTTATAAGTCACTTCTGAAACAAAGCCACTGACCGTATTAACCATGGTTCTAATTGCTGTTAAGTTTGATACTTTAACATCTACTATGTATCTCCTAATAATACGTCTGAGTCACTTTGCCATGGTCTCTTGCCTCCCTTAAGTAACCCAACCACTCCACAGGGGGATCCTCTTCCCAGAGCTGTGCTTTTCAAATACAAACCAGGCAATCCAGAGCCCACACCCCAAAGGACTCCTTTATGAGGCTCTCACACTCCCAGCTGCTATATATCTGCCCTGACCGCCCCTGGACCTGGTACCAAACTAGAGACAGTCCCTATGCCCCAGAGCCCACTGAAATGATTCAAACTAGCCAATCCTAGACCTGCTTAGCCAGACTCCTTCCTGTGAAAAGCACAATAAAGGCTCTTGCCACAGTAGTTAGTCCCCCACTCCCCCACAGCCTCACACCAACCCTGGTGCTCTCCAGTGTGGCCCTGTGTGGTGTGCTCCCTCCTCCGAGGATTGGTGAGTAACTAACTACCTTTTCGATGACAGTTATCTCCTGATCTATTTGCCTTACTATACTTCCAATTTTCTATTAACACACAATATTTGAAAATCTAGTATTTACCATCATGCAAGGTTACAACTCTGTGTAAATTATCCCAGATTGCCGGTCACAGAGGACTGGTCCAGGGATGATCATGTGACACAGAGCAACCATCTAAAGAGTGGACAATGGCCTATGAGTTGGTCTGGGACACAAGTCCTTTAGAACTGGGCTTCTTTGATTCCAAGTGGAGGAGCAATGGAATCACAAATACAGATTGATCAATAATTGGGTGCGCTCTCCACCCCTGCAACCCAATGTGTGGTGCTTGGACCAGGGGCAAAAGCAGCTCCTGGGAGCACATCAGAGCTGCAGAATCTCAGGTCCTCTGGAACACATACTGAATCATAATCTGCATTTTAACAAAAATCCCTAAATGGCCTGTAGGCTCATTGAAAAGGACCACTTCTGGTGGTCATGAGCATAATCTCTCAGTACCACAAACTGCTGAACTCTGAAATCCTTCAGTGTGTTTGTGCTGAGGCCAGCATTCCCAGCAGCTGCTCCTAGCCTTTAACTGATTACAGCAAGAATATTATGCAGGCACATTCTTGGGAAACTGAGGACTCGCCCCACAGGTAAACTTGACTCAAGGACTCTGATGACGTTGCTCAATGTCCCTTAAATTCTAAGATGTTTACACCAACCTTCCCTCCCTCTCTCCTTCACTCAGAGTCAGACGGGCACTGGGTCCAAGGACTCTACCAATACTATTGTGTTTTCTCCCATAGGCATGACCCCAATAAACCTATACCATTTCAAGTGGCAGATTTACAGACCTACAAAACTGACACAAAGAAACTGCCTGAGTTGCAATTGCATGGATATAGATATTTATCTTTCCTTGCCTGAGGCAGTCTCAGATATCCCTTCCTGAAATTACGATCCAAGACTATTATCAGACAAATGTTGGACCCCAGGTGAGTACATAGAAAAGACAAAAAAAAAAAAAAAGCACTTTTCCAAATCTGTGGTGGGGATCCAAATTTTGTTTGACTCAACCATATTTGTATTGTATCAACAATTATTTTAAGTAAAGATCGTACTAAGTCTCCTTATTGAAAGGACAGGTGTTGGAATTGTTGCTGTTATTCATAAAGTTCATAAAGAAAAATAGTCAGCCTACATGGATTAGATGGGAGGGAAATAATCCAACACCAACCCTGGAAGCTGATATCTCAGCAGAACAGTAGGAGTTGAGGAAGAAGAGGTAGGCCTTAAATTAGATGTAATAATGACTATTATCATCTAAAAAAATACACACAAAACATTTTTTCGATTACAGTGTATCCCATGTATTAATATATATATTTTGCATGTATTTCTGCAGTACTCTAAGAATGTTATAAATTTATCACCCTGAAAAGAAACATTACAAGCCATGACCCAGGGAGTTAGAGATCCTGCACAGGACTGAGACTGACCAGAAATGGTCTTCAAAGTAAACACAGTTTGAAGATAAGGTATGTTCAATATCATAAAGGGGACAATCACTGACTGGGTGAATCCTCTACAGGATCTGATTTCTCTTTTCTATACTCTAAGTGGGTATTATCCCCATAAATAGGGGAGGGAACCAGGGTTCACAGAGGTTATGTATCTTGAATGAAAACTATGCATTAGGAAAGTAGTAATCTGGAAGTTGAAAGCTTGTCTGTTTTGTATCAAGCCCAGTGCTATTTTTAGTGCTCTCCAGCTGCATTCCTTAATATTCTTCTCCTGAGAAAGGCATAAACATGAGATTATATAACTACAGTATCTTCATATACAGAAATGTAGAATTTTCAAAACACTATCACATGTCTCTGTCCCCCAACACATAGCATGCTTATTAGTACTGCATATGGTGACAAGCTTAAGATGGGGAATACTGCTTCAACTACAGTGGTAGTTTAGACAAGTGTATACATTTGCCATAATTCACTGAACTGTACAGTACACTTAGGAATGCATTTTATTATATATGAATTAAACCCCAATGAAGTTGATTTGATGAGTTAAAAAAAAGTGTCCCAGGGTTGTAACAATGGTAGGCTTGCAAATTATATGTTCCCTTTGGATGCATGATACTCTGCAAATAGCAATGATAGAATGAAAGTTTTGCTTAAAAATATCCATTTTTCCCTCCTGCTTCTTTGGAAAGTTTCTTACTGTGTATAAGCTATTATATATGTAATATACAATAATGACTATCATTCTCTAAAAATTACACAGGACAAGGATTTTTTCCAATTACATTATAGTCTATGAACATACACACTTTGCATGATTTTCTGCAGCACCCTAAGAATATAAATTCATCAGCATGAAAATAAACATCACAAACCATGACCCATAGAGTCAGAGATATCATAGAAGGTTGAGACTGACTAGAAGTGGTCTTCTAAGTAGTGCAATTTGAGGACAAGTTGTAGCAGCACTGGATTAATCAAAGTGGGGACTATTCCAAGGTGTAAAAATCCCAATTCATTTAAATTTACCCAGCTAATATTTATTGCAGCAATGATGAAAATTTTAGTTCCCCAGAGTCAGCTAGTTTTACACATTTTAGTCTTTTTTTTTTAAAAAAAAATGTATTTATTCATTTGTCAGAGAGAGGGAGAGAGAGCACGAGCAGGGGGAGCGGCAGGCAGAGGGGGAAGCAGGCCCCCTGCTGAGCAAGGAGCCCGATGCAGGACTCGATCCCAGGACTCCAGGATCATGACCTGAGCTGAAGGCAGACACTTAACCGACGGAGCCACCCAGGCGCCTCTACTACATTTTAGTCTTTTTTTTTTTTTTTTTTTGATCTTATGTATTTGTTAGAGCACAAGCAGGGGAAGAGGCAGGCAAAGGGAGAAGCAGGCTCCCCACTGAGCAGAGAGCCCGATGCGGGACTTGATCCCAGGACCCCAGGATCATGACCTGAGCCGAAGGCACATGCTCAACCGACTGAGCCACCCAGGCATCCCCCACATTTTAGTCTTAATCCACAAGTAAGGTAGTTGATTTGGAAGCATTTATTTAGGGCCAAGAGTTGAGTTTAGCAAGGAGCTAGATTGTATTCATTTTGCCCTTGTGGTTTCATTAACAGAATCAACGCATTCCCTTTCAAATGTCCGAGTTGCTTCTTCTCTTCCTCCGTCTCTCATAATATATGCGGACATGGTACACACACATATACACATGTATGTACATATGTATCTACCTACCTATATTTAAGGATTTATGTTGTATAGTGATCTCCTGATCTGACTTACTAAGCGACCTGCTAAAGTGCAAAATCATTATGATGAAAGAATGTTACTGTTGAAAGAATAAAACACAAGGATCCTAGCCTTAATGCATATAACCTGATTTCATCATCATGGGTTTTATTATGTAACATATTTTCAGATTATGCTAAAACGTTTCACCATGCATCATTTATTGGTTTATGAGTTTCTTGCATTTAGGCTTAGGATAAGCACTGAGAGCCGACAAATCAACACTTTTAGCTTGTGCATTGATCATCAGTTCCCATTTAATCCTTTCCTGTTTAAATTACTCGATTCATTAGCCAGACCACAGTCGCAAAAGCACTTCCCAGCTGCATTCAGGAAAAGTTCAACATTCTTCCTTGAGGGAAAGCCCCGCTTAGATTTCTGTAACTACCCTCACATTTAGGCCCTGAATTTAACTTACTTCTGCTCTTCTGTGGCTTTAGAGATGTTAATTTCCTTGTTAACCCACAATTAGAGGAGTAAATCATGGGCAATTTTCTTAAAGAAATACTGAATTAAATGCAAATTCCTTGAGTGATTCCTATAAGTACAGTCTTATTAGTAATGCATCCATGACTCTTTTGTCTTGTGGGAAGGGGGTGTGCTAAATTTTATTCTACTTTAAGGCAAGTTTCTCATCTCTGAAGCCATCTAAGGAGGTATCAATTAATATAAGTAAAATGAAAGGATGGAGGAATGGATTCATTTTCATTATATGTCAGGATAAAATCCAATCAAAAACTTTTTAGGAATGATCTATTTTCACCTCTTTAATAAAATACCTTTACCAAATTTATTGTTTTCTTTTAGAAGATGGATGTAGAACACCTTGAGGTAATACTGAAATAATTCTGATATTAAGAGTGAATTCATTCCGCATTCTATACTGACTGGGCTTTCACGTTATTGTAGACACTTTGTGAGAAGAGGCACACCATATTCCCTTAAGAGAGATCATTCCCCCTCTTCTCTGTTATATTCTGTCTCCTCTTTTCAGTCTGTGAATACCCTTCAATGTTTATTAAAGAGACATGTTTCCATAGTGTGCACATATCATTTTGTTTAATCCTCAATGGAAGCCCCCATGAATACACATTAGTATGCCTATTTTACAGATTTAAGAAGTAGCTTCAGGGAGTCTAAGTGATACTCAGGGTTGCACTGGTAGTAGGTGATAGACCTGGAAAGGAAACATAAGTGAGCCTGACTTTAAACAGGCTTTTCTAATTTGCCTCATTCGCTTTGTTGTTGTGTTAACTCTCTAGGCCCTGGAAACTCTAAAGAACAAACCGGCACCTATCAAACCAAAAGGAGTACTGGGCCATCAGCCTGCATACGCACATCTATATACATTTGGTATTGAGCCAACAAGACATATCTCTGAATTACTCACATAATCGCTTTAATTTGTATTTTTGATAGCAGATCTAAACATAGAGTCAAAACTTATTCTTAGCTTATGTTAGGTTGTCATATTATCCTTCTTATACACCCAGATAGGTTTTGTTACTCAATATTCAAATTCTTTTTTCTGAGATTTCATAATGGGTACTTTAATTAGGTCACAATTTCACTAATGAGTGATGGTTTTCAAGGCAAGAGGAGTCTTCACCTGGAACTGAGGATTTTTGTCTGAACTCCATGCTTACATAGTGGGTATCTTGAAATCCATCTGCTTTTGTTATATCCCCCCTACATTATCAGGGATTGACACCACTATACTCTTTTACTATCTTATTTTTCTTCATAAGCTGCATTCCTTTTGATTTAGAATATTTTAACCTCATCTCCCCCCCACCCCAGGATTTACAATATCCTTCTCATTGATTGCTGTTCATATTGTATTGCCTGATCTCTCGCAATGTGTTCCTTCTCCAAGAATTTGGTAGTCTTCAAGTGGGAGGGGGAGGAGAGGAGTGGGGAATGGTTATACCTACATGGTATTTCTCAGTCGGTCCCCTCCTGCTCCACTTCATATCCCCCATTGTTGATATACTCTGTTCATGAAGCCACTTGAAGGATTTTCGATATTGTGGATAGCTCATGGAGCCCTTGGAGAACATTACTACCTATTGATGGGTAATGGTGAGAATGTAAGCTATTCAATACTTATCAGATGTAAATAACATGGGAATCCTATGAAAACCCTTCCTAGTTCATAGATCGGTATTCTTTGACATAAAACGTTGAAAGAGCATAAGCAGAAAATGAGAGGGCTCCTCCACTGCAAATTTGGGAGTGACTATAAATTTGGAGGAATGAGTTACGAGAAGATAATGAAATGTTGGAATGAGGAAATTACTTTGTTGTTACTTATGCAAACATCAATTAGAATGTGTTTGTTTCAACCAAGCTGAAAATATCAGTATCCTTTTTTTCTGCCAGTGCTGAGATATATTTAAGATTTCTCAAAATAATGCAGGTTGGACAAGTCCCTGCAATCTCTATATTAGCTTATGTTTACAATGAACAATTGAGACTAAAAGAAGAATTGGTCTTAGATTAGATTGGAATAGAACTGGGGCGCCTAGGTGGCTCAGTCATTAAGCATCTGCCTTCGGCTCAGGTCATGATCCCAGGGTCCTGGGATCAAGCCCCGCATCGGGCTCCTTGCTCCACAGGAAGCCTGCTTCTCCCTCTCCCACTCCCCCTGCTTGTGTTCCCTCTTTCACTGTGTCTATCAAATAAATCAAATCTTAAAAAAAAAAAAAAAAAAGATTGGAATAGATAGAAAGAAGAAGCAAATGTTCTGTGGGCCTCATTATATTCCATGCATATAATAAATCCTATTACACTGATCATTGAGATTCTTTTAGTCTTGTCTTATCACCAGACCTCTCATTTGTATGTCTCCTAAAAGAGGGTCCCAGACTACTCCAAGTTTTCTATTAGTCTGGAACAAGTGTCCACAGATGTTTGTGAGCCAGGGTTTTTTTTTTTTTTTATGTTCAGTTAGCCAGCATATAGTACATCATTAGTTTTTGATGTAGTCTTCACCGATTCATTAGTTGCGTATAACACCCAGTGCTCATCACTACACGTGCCCTCAATACCCATCACCTGGCTATCCTGTCCCCCACACCCCTCCCCTCTGAAATCCTCAGTTTGTTTCCTGGAGTCCATAGTCTCTCATGGATTGTCTCCCTCTCTGATTCCCCACCCCCACCTTCAGTTTTCCCTCCCTTCCCCTATGGTCTTCCATGCTATTCCTTATGTTCCACATATAAGTGAAACCATATGCTAATTATCTTTCTCTGCTTGACTTATTTGACTTAGCATAATTCCCTCCAGTTCCATCCATGTCGATGAGAAAGGTGGGTATTCATCCTTTCTGACGGCTGAGTAATATTCCATTGTAGATATGTACCATATCTTCTTTATCATCTGTTGAAGGGCATCTCGGTGAGCCAGGTCTTAATCACAATCTTACATAAGGAGCTCCAGAACTCCCTTGTCCATATTCTATACCCATGAAACCACCTGCACAAGCTCAGTCCTGTCCCTGCTAGAGGTCATGGTGACAATGCCTATATCCATCTCAAGTGTGAAATTTGTCCTGAGTCTCTAGATGTCAGAACATCATAGGATTCTTGGGAGAAATTGGGAGTATATCCCTTACCCCATCAGGGTGCAGCGTACTCTAACTTAGATCCTGAGATTCTTTTGCTTTCTCCTAGAGTTTCACAAAGGCTGCCATAATGATCATTTCTTCAGGATATTATGCTCACCCCTCTCTCCACAACTAGTCCAAGTGGCCAATTCCTACCCTTTCCTCTTTCTCCTCTTTAACTCTGACTAAATGGTCTTTATAGAAGACTACAAAATAGCCAACAAATAAAAGCCTACTCCCCCCTACCTTTCACTTCTCTCTTCAGCAATAAAATATCCCCATCAAATAGATCCAAGAAAGAAGCACTGGCAAGTAAACTTGTAAACCCTGAACCTTAGTTTGGGATTGGTGGGGCATCTTTTTTTAGATTATTCAACCTGAGAAGATATATAGGACCACCTGGTGTGAGGTTTTCATTTAAGGATGGGAGACTGAGGCCTAATCAGCATGCTCAAAGTCTCTAGGCCACTTAGCCATGAAATCAATTCAAATTGTCTAAATCATGATAATAAACTCTGCATGTGAAAAAAGACTTCATTGTCCCTTTACAAAGACATGACATACTGAACTCAGTAATATTAATTCACCTTTTTATTCCCTGTGCCTAACATAATACCTTGATACATATGGAATGGGGGGGGGGGCTCGAAAAATATATCCTCAACGAAGTCAAAGAGAAGATAGTAAAATCTCCAGATTAATTCCATTTCATATTTATCTGAAAATACTTAATCACAAGAACTATTAGTTATTATACTACCATTTTATATATGGCTAAGTTCTTTATGCCTTAGAAAATTCAAATTGCAATGGTAGTGAAGCTGGCATTCTATGGTATGATGAATGAGTCCTATTATGGTGCCTGGCATTCAGGACTGCAAGGGAAGTAAATTACCATTGAATCTAAGTTCTCCACATGAAGGCTACATTTTGTTTCACCTTAGTGAAAAATATTCAATTTGAGATTTTTGAGGCTTAGAAGGAAACCAGCTCTCCAGGAAAACCAGTATTAGTTTACTCTCTAAACGTTGCACTTGTGTGACTTTAAAAATGAGAGCCAATGATGGAGTCATGAAACCTTCCTGGTATTTAACAATGCTTTTGTTTCATGAGGGTAACTTTGGTTAGCTGTAATTGGCAGTAGGGATTAAGTTACACTGTTATTAGGGATTTTTTTAAAAGGAGTTAATTTTTCTCCATATGCCAGAGGAAATTCTTCAAGAATTTTTTTTTTTTTTTTGCTATATTCAATCAAAGAAAGGTTGTATGCAACTGCTACATTTGGAAAGGAATCTAACCTCAAAACAGGGCTAAAAAAACCATGTTTAACAATACTGAGTTCAGGGGAGATGTATACTATTTACTACCAACTTGAAAAAATTAGGTCCACATTAAATGTTTTTAGGATCTAAGATTTGTTTACCAGGAAGTAGTTGAAAGAAAAAGTAATTCTATTAAAAGTTGCTGTACCATAAGGGTTAGTAATCAGAACTTCATCTTCTTTAACAAGCTGAAAGAGGCTTAAAGTAAGAGCTAGTGTGTGTGTATGTAGAGTTGTGCCTGTAAGAAGCCTAACAAAGGAAACTATATTTCTTGAAGTTTAGATTTACTTCATTAGAGTTTGGGCAAGGGTTAGCTTGAATGAGTGTTTCTTAACCATTTTTTTGGATTATAAATCCTTGAAAAACCTAATGAATTCTATGACTGCTCTCTGCAGAAAAAAAACAAAACAAAACACAATCATAGAATTTTTCCTACATTTTCACGTGGTTCACTGACCCCAGAAGAATACATGGACTAGGTGATTGGAACCTTCCGGGGTAACCTTTGAATGTATTAATTTCTAAATCCCTAAGTCCGGGTGCATTGTAGGCACTCAAAAGTTGTGGCTGAATTAAAAATTATCTTTATGAAAAAAATTAAAGTCACAACTCGATGGATAGAAAATAAATCCATTTTTTAAACTGTCCCTACTTACAGAGTATCCACACATCATGATCACTTTAGAACTCTTCCGATTATAAGAGTTTATCGTATAATTAAGTGGATCAGAGATCTATACTACCCAAAGAGCTCAAATATTGTCCACGGTTTTTTAGAAGTGAAATTGAAGGAGAAAAGAATGTAATGGTAATTATAACAGGTAATAACTTAAAAGAGCTGGCCACATAAGAGAAATCAGCATGTAATAAAAGCTGGCCATACATTTAGGAGTGTAAGGAAAACTACGAAACAAAAAGGACTCTAAGCGGTATGAAATGGGCCTGTATGTGAGGAGAAACAAAATTTTGACAGGGATTATGGATTAATATATCCAGATTTAAGTTTAACTTATTTATTTTAAAGATCTTATTTATTTATTTAAGAGAAAGAGAGAGAGTGGGTGAGAGAGAGCACAAGGGGAGGGCAGAAGGAAAGGGAGAAGCAGACTCCCCTGCTGAGCAGGGAGCCCTAGGAGGGGCTTGATCCCAGGACCAGGGGATCATGACCTGAGCCAAAGGCAGAGGCTCAACGGACTGAGTCACCTAGTTGCCCCTATGTTTAACTTTAAAATGTCAGAGGACACAGACCTGCATTAGCTGTAGTGGAAAGTGCATTGATTTGGTTGTCGGGAAACCTGGTGCTGGTCCGAATCACTTTCTCTTTGGCTATAGAAGGAGACTTTAGGAAAGTAATCTGTGAATGTTGGTCTGGAATATATCACTTGCAAGATGAGAAGGCTCATTAACTGAGCGTAAAAGTCTTGGTAGCTTTAACATTTTAGTTTTCTTCAATACATCTCTACTTCCAGAATTTCGAAGGATGGTTCAAACCACAACTCACCGATTTCAAATTTTTCTTGCTTAAATTTTTGTGACTCATAATGTTTTAAAAAAATAAGAATAAAAAAAGTAAAATGTAAATAACTAAGTCTACATTAAAATGTGATTCCCCGGGCGCCTAAGTGGCTCAGTCGTTAAGCAGCTGCCTTTGGCTCAGGTCATGCCCAGGGTTCTAGGATCAGCCCCACATCCGGCTCCCTGCTCCACGGGAGGCCTGCTTCTCCCCCTGCTTATGTTCCCTCTCTTGCTATCTCTCTGTCAAATAAATAAATAAAATCTTAAAAAATAAAATAAAATAATAAAATGTGATTCCCTAGAAAGATAGCTATTGTTTTTGATTTTTTAAATGTAGAAAATAAAGTGAAAACAAAATTTGCAAATGAATGTGGTAGGCTTGCAAGGAGACAGAACTTTAATTTTGTTTGGACAGAATGCATCATTTAAAAGTTGAGAGGTATATATCTTGTCTAAGTATAAATATCAAAGATATCTTAAAAAACTGTTCTGTTAAGAACCATGGGTGTAGTCTCTTTCAGTTACATAACTACTCACTGCTCAGAAAGGCATGAAGTAAAAGGGCACTGGAGAGGTTGGTAGGCAGTTGGACTCTTGGGACCCCTTGGTAGGTCCCTGAACTCATCATTGGGATGCTAATGAGAGCTGAGGCTTGGACCTTCTAAATGACTAACTTACTTATTCTAAGGTTACTCCCAAAATAGCACTGGGGGTGATGAGGGAGTTAATCCCAGCGTAAACCTCCCTGGACTTTGGAATTATTATGGGTGAAGGAAGGTAAGACCTGACTTCCCGACAACACCATCAAGGAAGAAGGGTTCAACTGGGTAGAGTAGCTATAAAAGCCAGGGATCAGAAGGCAGAAACTTTGAAGGAAAAAAAAAGAAGTCAAGGCTAACGAGTTTACGGTCTTATTGCCTGGCTATCGTTAAGTATTATACCTGCCATTTCTTCTTGGGTATTATTTAATCTGAAATGAGATATTCTTTTAAGTTTTTATGCATTTTCCCCACATGCTACTAAATAGAAAAGATTACAAATGGGCCGAATAAACATTTTAAATATACAGTACTTAGTGCTGTGCTAAGGAGTCTATCTACCCTATATGGAGAAACCACCAATAATTACAATATGGCAAGTGATGGGTGATAGAAGGCACCCCAGTAGTCCTTCAAAATGCGAAGCAGCACTCATTGTGGTCTGGGATGGTGATGGTGATCAGGCCAGCATTCTTGGAAGAGAGGACATAAAGCATGGATGTTAAAATATGCATGGGGGTTACAAAGGCAGAGAACAGAGAAGTGGGTTGGGTAAGCAGGGTAGGGATTAAACAAAGGGTACATTGTTTGTTGTCAAGAAGGGAGGTTCGAATAAAATCCTAGATGACTGGGGTGTCTGTAGAGGTATTGTAAAAACCATGGTTACAAAGCTAAGGAGGATAAACCTTTCTTGATATAATAAATAGTAGCTACAAAAATTTTATAGAAGCAAAATATACTTTAAGAAGTTAAAAGTAGGTACGTAATGGGGGAGTGGGTAGGGATGGACGAGTGACATTGAATAAATGCTTCCTAAGGAAAAGGAGATTACCATTTTGTATTACCTGCTAAACTAAATGCTTAAAAAAGGCAGGAAAAGAAGACAGATTATATTCCCTGTTCATATATCACATAATCACAGGTTCATTTCTGAATAGGGTATAGAGGGAAACCATAATGTACAGGATCTCATCTAAATACTATTCTCATGTTTTTCTGTACTTCACACCCAGAGAGAGAGAGAGAGAGGTGAGGAAAACTGGCAAAAAGTACAAATTTATTTTTCAAAAGTGTAAATTCTAAGGAATATTTATAGTTCATCTGATCTACTTGCCTCTATTTTATGAATATTGTATTCTCAGGTACAAAATAATACTTAGAAAATACAAGGGATCTAATCATCAGAGAATATTCCATTCCTTACATTCATCATACCATGCTCTATTTAAGAAGGCTATGAAATAGACTAATAATTTGTTTCAACAGCAAAGATTAAATTAGTAACTTTCTGTTAACCACAGCTTTAAATTTTAATAATGAATGCCTTCTCTCCATGCAGTTTAGTTAATCAAGAGTCAGGAAGATTGATTTCTCATGGGGAAATGATATGCTATTGTTCAATTTATTTACTAGTAAAATTTTTTATTCAAAAACCCCATGCATCAAATTTAATTACTAAACAGATGATTACATATAAAAAAGGGTAAGGTACTAAGAAATGTGAAAATTTAAGCTGTAAATTTTAACATCATCATTTTCCAAATGATGTAAAGGGTGTAATGCTCAATGGTAGGTAGATTTCCCTGAGTGTTGGTATTACTCTTCTTAAATTACATGCTGATCGATAAAAAAAAAAAAAAAAAAAGAGAGAGAGAGAGAGAGAGAAATAGGAGCAGGGGATAACACATTTCCAGTATGTTACTATTCTCTGCCTTTTTAAAAAATTTCAGACTTTAAAGGTTGTCAGCACCTTGCCTCCCATCTGTGTGGCTTTGTTTCTCTCCGATCCACAAACCAAAGGTAAAATTGGACACATGAGCTGACCTTTACCATCAGCCATTCTTTTATTTGCAGATGATAATGGATTTTCCTCATGGAGGAAGTTGTGAACCACAAGAGCCCTCATTTATCATACTGTTCAAGTGTGTGAAGTGGTGACAGTTGGGGGGGGATAGGAGGCAGCAGTTCCTAGGACAACAGTGGACAGGCATAGCTGCATCATGGTTTATTACTTCAAAATGTCCTTTGATTACATGTAATAAAGTTAATCTCTTGCTGACATTTAACCTGCATCTTTGTGGTCAAAATAATAAGACCCATTCTGCAAGCTGTTAGAGCAATTGTTAAAACTATAAAGGAAAGGCCTCCGTAAATTTGACTCCTAACTTCCTATAAATCTCTTTCCAGAAAAACAAGGCAGATTTGAGGAATACTATAGATAAAATAGGAAAACAACGAAGAGCTGCTGTCCAAAAAATATTTTCTTTAGTGTATTGCCGGAGTGCTTAAAATGATACCATTTCTAAATGCTGATTTCTTGTGCTATTTATTAGCTGCTAATTTATGTTGGACACTATGCTTGGTGCTTTAAGTACATCATCTAATTGCATCACTGCAAGGTTTCTGAAAGCTAGCCACTATTAAACCTTTTTACAAGAGGAAACTGAGGAATAAATGGGGCCAGAATGACCATTCAAGTGTTCTTGATACCAAATCTCAAGCTTTTTCCATTAAGCCCATCTACCTCCTCTCTACTTATCTTGAATTAAGAATTTTTCTTTTGCAAGGCAAATTACCCTGGGCAGATGACAATACTATGCCTATCAGCCACTTACTTAAACCTTAGTGTAACTCGTTTCAATTCAGGTTATTTCTTCCCTAGAGTTAGTATATTTGATGCCAAAATGGGAGTCAATGGTACTTAAATGAGAGAGACATGGTCAAAGGGTCCTAGTAAGCACATGGATACAATGAATATTTGGCGGGTGGGAACACTGAACCCTGGAAAATAGGTATAAGATGGAAAGAAAAGGAAGTTTCAAAAATTAAATTCATCATTTTGCTGTTAACTGGCCCTACTTAACTGAGGTTGGAATCTGTTCTGAACGTTGGCATATAGAGTCTCATTTTCCTACCATTAAAGTACCAGGTATGTATTTGTATCCTCAAGTAGCAGAAAAAAGAATTCAGGGTTAAATATAAAATTGTAAAGGATAGATATAGTTGAAGATAGAGCTAATCAAGAAATTGCTCTTATCTTCCTAATTGAAGTGCAAAGAGATTAGCTAAAACCAAGACCAGATTAGAAGCAGTACTCTCAAAGAAAAAAAAAAAAAGAGAGAGAAGGAAAGAAAACACTTTAGATTTTGCAAAGATGAAACACCACACAGATTGCTTAATAAAATCAGGTAATAATCGTGGCATGTAGGATACTGGAAATTAATGGAGCTGTACACTAATTTTCTAGAAACAACTCAATTCATTTCCTTCAAAGAATTTTTCTTCCACATGTAACTCTTAAATGGTTTACCTTTCTTTCAACTGACACTGAAAATAAGGAAGGCAAAATCTCTAAAAAAATGAACTGGAATATTATTTCCAACAGTAAAGTATGAAACAGGTCTTGGCTCAAAGTTGTGGCCAACAACACTTCCAACAGCCTGAGAGTGAAGAGGCTTGTCAACCGCTAAGTCTTTTGGCCAAGCCTGCATCCAAACTTATATCTACATGATAGTAAAATAGTCTATCTAGTAAAAATATATTGAGGAGAGTAAAAGGCAGTCGTTAAACACATTCCTTAGCAACATGTAAATAGAGCTGAGCAGCTGTCGACTTTATATTATTTCCTCCAGGTTCCTAGCTGTTACATACATCTGGACTAATGGATACAGTCAATAGTAATAGTCCTATCAAAAAAGTTGGTCACCCCTATAATTCCTGATAGTCTTTTCCAGTAGTTAATTCAGAAGAAAAGATCAATGTGTTTTCTCCTTTTTCACCCTTCCTTCTCTTTTCACTTTAAATCCAGTTGAGAGGGGGGGAAAAAAAAATCACTATTTTATGTGTGTGTTTCCTTCCTTCAAGGATCCAGTAAAAAGCTATCTCTTTGTTTTAAAAGGTCCTAGCTTTACTAGTAATTACAGTATTACTATGCACATACTAAGTACTCAACTAGACAATGGCCTACCTGCTGGAGAATACATCCTTGTAATTATCTGCGACAATCTATCTTTAGCTTAAAAATACAGGGACACACAAAACTCCATTCCTATGGTCACTGCAGGATTGTTCACAATAACCAAGATGTGGAAACAACCTAAGTGTCCCCCGACAGAAGAATGGATCAAGAAAATGTGGTACATAAACTGGGATATTACTCAGCCTTAAAAAAGGATGAACCTTGAGGACACTAGCTTAAGTGAGATAGTCCAGTCATTGAAAATAATGCTGCACGATTCCAACTGTATGAGATATCAAGAAGAGTAAAATTCATGAGAGCAGAAAGTAGGATGGTGGTTGCCAGAGGGTGCGAAGAGAGGGAAGTAAGCCGTTGCTATTGAATAGGCATAAAATTTCAGTTATTCAAGATGAGTACATTCTAGAGATCCTCTGTACAACATTGTGCTTTTAGTTGACAGCACTATATCGTACAAATAAAATTTTCCTAAGAAGGTAGGTCTCATGTTAAGTGTTCTTACCACAATAAAAATAAAACAAAAACTGGGATCAACAGAATAATTAACAGTCACTGGTCTGTGGATCTCAAATTTAGATTTAAAATAAACCTTTGAGGTAATTACTTGTTATTAGTGTGACCAGAAAGACAAATGTAAATAAAGGTTCAATTACATCCTATATTAGTGTATCAACCATTTGTCTGGAATCCAGAATATACTTAAATTCATTTTTTTATAAGAATTATCTCTGTAATAAAACCATCATAAATACATGCATGGACAGTTCTTTTAAACAACTTCTGGGGTGTCTAGACTATGTCCGTTATCCCCTGGAGATCTCAGACCCCAGATGGATAATCTTTCATGGAAAAGATTAGCATATTTATCACTTTCTCAAAACAATGCTTCTCTAAGGATCTTCTGAGGGATAAAAAACAAAACACAACAACTCCGGCACCTATTAAAATCTTTATCTTACTTTCTAACTTCATTTGGAATGGATTTACAAAAATACAGTTTTGTGTCTTTAAACGGAATTGTTATCAATAAAAACAACATAATTAAAATTTATACTCTGAATTCTGTAACATCTAGCAGAAAGTTCTTTTTTTTTTTTTTAAAGATTTTATTTATTTATTCATTCATGAGAGACAGAGAGAGAGACAGAGGCAGAGGGAGAAGCAGGCTCCCCGCGGAGCAGGGAGCCCGATGCGGGACTCCATCCCAGGACCCTGGGATCATGACCTGAGCGGAAGGCAGACGCTTAACCGACTGAGCCACCCAGGCGTCCCTCTAGCAGAAAGTTCTAAAAAGTCTCTGTCCTGACTGCCAATGATCCACAGGAGGTCGAACTCAATGGCTACCTTTTGAATGTTAGTAGGCAAATGCTAATGGCCAGAAATACACGTTTTAGTTGTATTCACTTTACCACTGTTTATAACATCATCATCCATGCTAGCTTGGTGAGTACTTTGATCTTATGTTCTGTCCAATCTATTTGCATTTTCTCCTTGGGGAAACTCAAATTACCATTGATTTCTCTGATGGATTTTTCTAATGACTATCTGTTGTTCTTGAGTTGCTCAAGTGTTTTCTGCACGTGATTCCATGCAGAACAAAAACGTTCTGTGCACTTCGCAGTCACGTGGTATACATCAAGTAGTGTGCGTGTAGCGATGCAGGAAGGAGACGAGAGAGGAAGAAGAGGTTTTCTCTTGAAATGGAGGGATGGTTGAGATATGGTTGGTGATTTCAGCCAGCAAAACATAAAAACATTCCATACTGAGGATGTATATAGGATGTATGTGTGTACGTGTACACATCAGGAATAATGCTGAGTTCCAATTTGGGATTTCCTTCCGCCCACCCTCCAATCTTATTCAGATATAATTGATAGAGCAGCACATTTGATATATACAATTTGGTAAGTTTGACATATACATGTTATGAGCTTGACATGTACATATCAACCCCTGATAATATCACCACAATCAAGGTAACAAATATTATCCTCAAAATTTTCTTTCTGTCCCTTTTTTGTTGTCATAAGAACCCTTGAGATCTATACACTGAAAATTTCTTTAAGTTTACAACACCATATTTTTAACTACAGGCACTGTGTCAGGATTTCCTATTTTTAACCATTCATATCATCTAAAGAGTAACTCGACAGTGATTTTAAAAGCCATGTTTAGAATTTTAAAATATACATTTGATTTTAATTCAACAAATGCAATTCTTAAAACAAAAACAGAACAACTTATGGTCCCTAAGAATAAAATTTTTAAACACCAACGAAACAAAACCTAATTTTTTTTTTTATTGGTTATGGGACTGGGTCGATTAATATTTTCTCAGTAAGAGGAGAAATATGAGACCAGATCAGTCTTCTCCATTTGTTAGCATTATAAGCCACCAAAATATATATATATATATATAAAGTGCCTCCCTTAATCAAGTATTAGTAAGTATAGGAAACTAGGTTAACATGAATAGAATTTCAGTTTTATCCTTAATATCAGAGAGCCGAGGGCAGTCAGGAATGCTGCTTTGGGAATGCTGGAAACTCCATTCTAGTCCTGGATTTACCCATCATGCTTGGAAAATCATGTTACATATCTGTGGCTCAGCTGCAGGAAAGGTGGAACTTTGTGATGGACAAAGTTCTTTCCTGGTTAGCATCCAGCAATTTCAAATTCAATCTCTGTCCATTCAGTCCTGATGATTTGCAACTCTCCTCTTAAGCAAGGCACAAGTGAATGCCCCCTTCTCCAAAAACTGATGGGACATGTCTTACTTTTTTCACCTCAGACGATTTGTGATTCTGAAGAATATACTCTGTGTACATGTACATATGTGAAATGGAAAAAAAGAGAATGAAAGGACAAACTGTGAAGTCTCAGTCCCATAGAGAAAGAGACACTTCATTAACAGCTTTTAGAGACTTTATCACAGATACCTAGTGTGGCTATCATTTCTCCCCATAAATGAGTAATATCTGGCACCTTTTTTCCAATTTCATCATCAGTGAAAATGTGTATCTTATGTTGTAAGCAGTAGATAAAATTAAGAAGGTCTAATCTTAAAGTCATACCCCTAAATCTCCTATACCAATGTTTTGAAACTCAAAGTACCTTTTCTCATAGAAGAGATATATATATATATATTTACACACATATATGTATATAGAAGATACATATAGAGAAGATAGAAGATCTATGTATAGATGCATACATATATCAAACATATGCATCTTTTATTATGTATAAATAACATATATATCATATGTATATTGGCACATATATATATTATGTATGCATATACATGATATGTGAGAATCACTTATCTAGTTGGTGCTTATTTCATAATTTTAGTAAGTTACTTCTGATTTTATTATAAAGTTAGTAACAGCTGAAATATTTTTTTCTTCATTCTATCCCATTTTGTCCTATACTGAGTGTTTTGCTATGCTTCAGATCTAAATATCAAACAATCGGAAAGCTACATCTAACTACTTTAAGGAACCTCAAACTAAGCATGTCTGGCACTAATCACATCATGTCCAGCCCTTAAGGTTTTCTCTGTCCATTAATGGTGTGAGCATCTTACTAGCCATCCAGCTTGAAAGAGGATTCTTCCTGAACCCTCTCTGCCTCGAGTTCCAATCCATCAACTTGTCTTATAAATTCTGTGAAATGATCCCTGAGGCTATAACCGGTTGTACCTGACAACTTACTGTTCCTGGCCCTCACCAATGGCTGAGGACCTTTGTGTTTTCCTGTGCTCAGGAGGATTTTTTTCCATTTCCTATTTGTTAACATCATCTTACAGGCTCCGGTCAGTTGTAACTTCCTTTATAAAACCCTAACTTCATTACCTAGAATTAATTGTTCCCTACTCAGTGTTCCTGGAAATCCAACTATAAAACACATAAATACACAATAACTAGAATTCAAAGAAGCAGGTACTGTAAGTGGCTTCAGGGGAAGGGTTAGATCATATTTACTTCTGAGTGTATTGCTCCTGGAACAGTGCCCAGCATATTCAATGGTCATTAAAGCTTTCAGCTGGAATTAGGGGCTTCTGCTCCCTCACACACCAAGTCAGTAGAGACAGGCATTAATTCGGACTCTGGAGACAGGCTTCCTTGGGTTTTAGTCCTAGATCTATGAGTTGCTAGCTGTGCAACTAGGGCAATGACTTAAAACTCCCTGAAGATCACTTTCTTCAGCTTTAAAAAAAGGCAAAGGAGTAGCACTTTCCTCACAGGATCAATCCAAGAACTAAAGAGATAACACAGGTAAAGCATTCTGCTCAGCAGTTTGAACTCATTATTATTTCCTTGAGCTGGAGAGCCACCAGAACATCAAAATCAATAATGGTTTGGTGCAGCAGAGGGCAAACACAAGTGAGGAGCTATAGATCCCGAGGCATCCTGTTGAGGACACTTCTCACTCCTAGATGAGACAAAACATACTCTCATAGCTTTTACCCATGACTTCTGTCACTTAATGACTTGTCACTCTTTCTGCCTCCTCAAGCTGTTTGCTACAACCAGAGTACTGTGCAATGTTCTTATGTTCCAGGAGTCTGAGTGACAAGTGATCTATACTTCAGAGAACCTAGGCTGTAGTGGGCATAAGGATCCACCACCCTTCCCCGATTCTTGTCAGTTCTCCCTGTTCTGGAACAAGGTGAGAAGTCAGGACGCAATCAAGGTGGAAAGGGTGGTGCTGAGAAGAGAAAGCCCTCAATGGAGGCTGAGGAAAGGAATATTTATCCTTAGGAGCCTATCGAGCCCTTCAGCCAGGAAAGCTATTTCCAGATGGCAAGTTATAATTAAGAAGGTTGGTAGGCAGCTTGAAGCCCAGGACTAGCATTTCTCAAACTTGGCTGCATATATCTCCTGTGATTTTTGAGTGGGGCTTCCATTATTAAATAAGTTTGGGAAATATCTCCACCGTATCATCTGGAGATTTACATTATATATTAGTATATAGTAAAAAATTTTGTAAATAAAAAAACAGTTTAATTCTGTATTTCTGAGAATTATTTAAACATGAGAATTTATACAATTACTTCTACCTTAGAATGCTAAGTGACTTCTTGGTGAACATGTAAGATATGGTTGAAAAGCTGGCCTATACTAATAAGTAAAGCAGTCAACAGTTTTGTATGCAAAAATGAACCTTATGGCTAAGCTTTCACAGAATGCTATTTCCACGAGCCCGAAAGAAATGCACTCTTCACTTTTACGGGCACTGTTCCTGAGAGCCCTTGGATGTGTGAAAGGCTAATGGGATCTGCTATTTTATTTGTGTGATCTGATTTTTACTATCTTCTCTAACTCCAGATATTCTGTGAAGCTTTTTATAGGGTTGAGGATTGGTGAAGGACAACCCATAAACCAAATCCAGTCTACTGCCTGTTTGTGTATAGAAAGTTTTTTGTGAAACCCAGACATGTTCTTTATTTATTGTTTATGGCTAACTTTGCCATACAACAGAGCCAAGTAGTCCTGACAGATCATGTGGCCTGCAAAGCCTAAAATACTTACTATCTGATCCTTTACAGAAGAAGCTTGCTGACTCGAATTTCTAGGATTATTATTATTTTTTAAAAGATTTTTATTTATTTATTTGACACAGAGAGACACAGCGAGAGAGGGAACACAAGCAGGGGGAATGGGAGGGGGAGAAGCAGGCCTCCTGCGGAGCAGGGAGCCCAATGCGGGGCTCGATCCCAGGACCCTGGGATCATGATCTGAGCCGAAGGCAGACACTTAACGACTGAGCCACCCAGGCGCCCCTCTAGGATTATTATTTAAAATTAGATGACATCTTTCTAAAAGTAAGATTATAGACTTTATTATCCATATTAATTCAATCTGGAAAATATCTACTTAATAACTGTATCTAATGCCAGGAGAAAAAAAAAAAACCCTTAAAACGGTCATAGCTACAAAATTAAAACATCAAAAACAGACTGTTCCATATGAGTGCAAAAGTCATGTCATTCAGACAGTCTCAGTGTTTTGAGAGAGAATTAAGAGTTGCATACTTAGAGAAATTCTTGTTTTCAGAATGCTGACTTAATTTTCAAAGCTTTACTAAGCTTTTTTTTTTTTTTTAATTTTATTTACTTATCTGACAGAGAGAGAGGGAACACAAGCAGGGGGAGTGGGAGAGGGAGAAGCAGGCTTCCCTCGGAGCAGGGAGCCAGATGCGGGGCTTGATCCCAGGACCCTGGGATCATGACCTGAGCCGAAGGCAGACGCCCAACGACTGAGCCACCCAGGTGCCCCCTAAGCTGTCTTCTTAAAACTCTAGACACTTCCCATAGTCCTTCACATGGTTAAAATTTTAATCTTGTTAATTTATTAATGCACTTAAATTTAGCCTCTTCTGAACACTAATGAAATCTCTATTTGAATTATAATTAATTGGAAAGTTCTTGAAATACGCAATTTAGTTTAGTCACAAGTGAAAATTCTCATCTTTCCTCAATAAAGATAGAACTTCAGAGTTATTGCTCAGTATGTAGAACACTCTACATGTAAATTGAATAATCTAATACTCATAGCTGGATTTTTATTGAATTGCAGAATTTGATGAGACCTACATGGGTACTACGATAAACATCTTGTGTTGGTATTTTAAATTAGCATAATATCCTGGGGTGCCTGGGTGGCTCAGTTGGTTGGGCGACTGCCTTCGGCTCAGGTCATGATCCTGGATTCCCGGGATCGAGTCCCGCATCGGGCTCCCTGCTCCTTGGGAGCCTGCTTCTCCCTCTGACCCTCCTCCCTCTCATGCTCTCTGTCTCTCATTCTCTCTCTCTCAAATAAATAAATAAAATCTTTAAAATAAATAAATAAATAAATAAATTAGCATAATATCCTGTAAATCGAAATGGGTTTCCAGAGACTCTAAAATAACATGGTCACAGACTTTTTGTAAATATTGAGATAACAGTTATGATTTTAAATCGCTATGAAAGAATATCCTGAGCAAATTCTTTGTAGAATCACTAATGGTAATCTATTACTGCATTCTTACCCCAAACATTAAAGAGCATTCCAAAAGTACTTTGAAAGTAGTAAGTTTGAAGACCTTAATATTGATCGTATATCTAAATACATATGAACTGTTAGAAATATACATGGAGAGTAAATGACATCACTCAAGCCCACTGAGGGCACTTGCCCTTCTGAAAAGTTTATTTCCCTTTTAGAGTCTCTGAAAAACAATACCCAGTCCTAGAGCAACTTACACTTGGACAAAGAACTGAGAAAAGTGAGTAGAAATGGTATATAGCCCTTAGAATGATCTGTTAACATTAGCAATGACAGCTATCATTTTTTGAGGATTAATATAGTCATAAACTGTGGTAGATGATTTCTGTGTATTACTTTTCCATATGCTAATTCAGTAATGTAGATATTATCATTACCATTTATGATCAGGATGTTGGGATTCTGAGAGTTTAATCTTGCCAAAGGTCAAATAATAAGTGACTACAATTTTAAGACATGCTTATTAGACTCCAATGCCTAGGCCCTTATAACTATGCCTTAAGATACTAATAAACAGGTTCATTAATTAGAGCAGATGAAAAGATGGAGCAAGAAAGCACAATCAGCAATTTTTAAATCTTGACTGACACCTGAGGGGTCTGTGTTATGATCCAGAGTTTGAACTAACACAAAGCTTATGGGAGTAAACAAAGGAATATGTCTTCTGAAATATCTGGCATTCCCATGCATCCTGGTCAAGTTCAGTTGACTGTGTGGTCTCTATCTTGGGAGCCTGGGGAAAGTGTGTGCCATTGGTAATGCTGGAGGGAGGGAGGGAGGGAGGAAGGAAGGAAGGAAGGAAGGGGAGAAGGAGAGAAGAAGGAAAGAAGGAAAGAAAGAAAGACTGACTGACCCAGGAGAGCATACTTTGACAATCAGAATCTGAAACCGTCCAATGGCTTTTCTTTAGGTCTGATGACTTAAATGAGACTGGGATAAGCAGAATCCAATGAAAAAGACCGACTAATGGCACACAAAGTAAATTTTTGGAAAAGCCTAACATTACCAAAAAGAACAGAAGACTGAGGAGCAACTTAAGAGCAGTATTTACAGAGAAGAATTATAAAAAGGCAGGGTAAGAGTATGTACTCACACAGTGATTCTAATCTTCAGTAGGAAAGATTCTGGTCATGAATGAAAGTAGCTCTCTGAAAGTGAGGATCGTTAGAATTGTAATGTCTTGGCAAAAGGGGTTAGGTAGCATTCTTTAAAGATTTTTTTTTAAAAACCCTCTAAAGTCCTCCTATAGTGGATTTATTATGACTAAATGGGAAATATAAAAGGGAAATACTGATTCATTTCAGGAGATTCTACACTCATCCCTCTACTTTTAAGGTAGTAATTTTGTTTTTTTTAAGATTTTATTTATTTGAGCAACAGAGAGTGCACAAGAGAGAGAATGAGCAGGGTGAGAGGCAGAAGGAGAGGGAGGAGCAGACGCCCCCACTGATCAGGGAGCCCTACGCAGGGATCTATCCCAGGACCCCAAGATCATGACCTGAGCCGAAGGCAGACGCTTAACCAAGTGAGCCACCCAGGAGCCCCAGGTAGTAGTTTTCAAAGTGTGATTTGTGGACACCTAACATGTCCTTGAGATACTTTCAGAGGGTCTATAGGTCAAAACTATTTTCATAATAATAATACAGATGTCATTGACCTTTCAATTTAACTCTTATGACATCTGTAATGATGATGCAAAAGCAATGTGGGTAAAACTGCTAGTACCTAAGATAAATCAAAGAATGGCAGAAAACTGTACTATTGTCAATGCAGTCTTTTCCACTACACACTTGGCTATACATCCTTATAATATGCTGTATGACTAATTTTGAAGTGTGTATAAAGCACTTCTACTGCTTATTGAAGTTAGATGATTCTCTCAAGAAAAGGCACTTATACACAATTGAGTTGCAAGCTAAACTAGTTCCTTCAATCCTGGGATAACACTTTCACTTAAAAGAACATTTTCCAGACAAACTATGGTTATACAGACTTAAATAGCGAGCAGATAAATTCTAAAAAAAAAAAGAAGTGAAGAAAAATAATAGTATCTGTTCACAGCGATAAAAATCAAGCTTCCAAGGAAAAAGTCAAATTGTGGAAAATTTGAATCTGCCACCACAAGCTTAGGAAGCTTCTCAAGACTTAATTTTTTTTCTGATAAGATCAGTGGTGCTATTAATATGAATTTTTGATATTAAGTAGTGAAATACGTCAACATTTCAGCATAACTCAATCAATAAATATATTCTAAATGACCAATGCAGATGTTAGAAAATCACAGATTAAAGATTTATACAAAGCGTCAGATAGCTCACTGGTTAATGGTAACAGAATATGAAAAGTGGATTGTTATGATTTCAGGTTTTACATTGCAATTGAACTTTGAAAAACTATTAGTCAAATTTTTGGTATATATCAAAGACTATCCAAAGTCATCTAAAAAGGTCTACTAAAATATTTTTTCTATCTACATATCCGTATAAGGCTGGAATTTCTTATGCTTCACTAAAATAACCTATTACAAACAAATGAACACAGAAAGATATGAGAACTCAGCTGTCTTCTATGATGCTAGAGATGAAAAAAATTGCAAAATGTCAAACAATGTCACTTTTTAAAACTTTGTTTTGGAATATATAGTTATTTTTCACAAGAGTGAAACATGTTAACATGTAATGGATTTAATTTTAAATTTAAAGAAATTAAATCTTTTTTAATCTCACTTTATATTTTGAAAACAGTAAACATAGATACAATCGATATAAACAAAAGTTCTTTTGTATCCTCAATTTTTAAGAGTATAAGGGAACTTAAAAGTAGACAATTTGAGAATCATGGTTTTAAGGGCAATTTCCTAAAAGCCTTTTATTTTTTTCTAAAGATTTTGTTTGAGAGAGGGTGGGGGGTGAGGAAGAGGGATAAGCAAACTCCCTCCTGAGTGAGAAGTTGGGCTTGATCCCAAGACCAGAGATCACAACCTGAGCCAAAGTCAGAGGCTCAACGAACTGAGCCACCCAGATACCCCCACCAAAAGCCTTTTAGATGAAACTGATTTCTTTCCTATTTCAACTGAAATAATTTATTTTATTTATTTTTTTTATTTTTAAAGATTTTATTTATTTATTTGAGACAGAGAGAATGAGAGAGACAGAGAGCACATGAGACGGGGGAGGGTCAGAGGGAGAAGCAGACTCCCCGCCGAGCAGGGAGCCCGATGCGGGACTCGATCCCGAGACTCCAGGATCATGACCTGAGCCAAAGGCAGCGGCTTAACCGACTGAGCCACCCAGGCGCCCCTCAACTGAAATAATTTAATAAGTGTTCTACAAATTTCACTCTCTCTGGCATTAAGACAAGCAATTAATATTCATGAACAACAACTATGTACCATAAACAAAGCACTACAAAATGGGCAGCAGAATGACTAAATTAAGACCTTTAACTCAAACACCTGCAGATTCTGGGCATGTGACATAAATACATAAAATAATCTCCATCTAAAAACATTCTTGAAACTCTCCACATTATTTTTCCATCAGTCACGTTATTTTTTATAGAAACTTCAATTCCAAGAATATTGTTTTCATTGTAAAACTACCATAAGAAAGCAGTATCGTAAGTGTCATAATAAATAGTCATGGACCCTGTTGTCTCTGGTTTCTCCCCTGAGTGCAGAGAAACCCTCTCTGGCCCTGTTCCATCTGTACCTCTTCCTTATGGCAAAGAATCTGCAGAGGCAAGGAAGGGAACGTGCCTCTAGGCGGTCTGCTCTGTGCCTCCTTCTAGTATCTGTTAGACCACATTCCAAAGGCCTGAACGCCTGAAGTCTCTGCAAAATGTTCCTCAAAAAACTAAAAAGAGACCTACCCTATGATCCAATAATCACACTACTGGGTATTGTCCCAAAGAAGAATATGAAAACACTAATTCAAAAGTATATATGCACCCCTACGTTTACTGCATCATTACTTATAATAGCCAAATTATGGAAGCAGCCCAATGTCCACTGATAGATGAATAAGAAGAGGTGGTGTATATATATACAAGGGAATATTATTCAGCCACAAAAAGGAAAATCTTGCCATTTACAATAACATGGATAGATGTATAGGGTATAATGCTAAGCAAAGTCAGTCAGAGAAAGACAAATACCATGTGATTTCATTCATATGTAAAATTTAAGAAACAAAGCAAATGAAAAAAGGGAAAAAAAGACAAATCAAAAAAGCAGACTCTTAACTATAGAAAACAAATGGTTACCTAAGGGGAAGTGGGGAGGGGATGGGTGACATAGTTGAAGGGGATTAAAGAGTGAACTTGTGATGAGCAATGAGTAATGTATGGGATTGTTGGATCACTATACTGTACACCTGAAACTAATATAGCATTGTATGTTAACTACACTGGAATTGAAATTAAAAAAATATATACAGCAGTAAAAAAATAATTCTCTGCCAAATGAGTTTGAGTTGCTTTCATGAGTTGGGTCTCTTCCCTAGGTTTATTCTCCTGATGGATGGGACTGCACCTCTCCCTGCATGTAAGTACCACTAGGCCTGAAGAGTGGCCATGGGGTGCTGGGCTGCAGTGGACAGAGCCTGTATAAATAGTGGGACAGAGTAGGGGCTGGAAGAGCGCAAGGACAAAGCATGGGCTGAAGACTGAGTTTCCTTATAGTACCACATCCATCCCAAACGTAAACTTAGCCTTCTGCGTTGTTATGAAGGTCTATTTGTTAAGGGAGAAGAATACAACATATTTTCTCTACCCTTTTCTCCCCCTCCCTCAGATACAACATATTTTATATAACAAGTTTGTTGCCCTGATTTATAACCTAATTATCAAAACATGAAATGTGGGTAATTGTTTGCTCCTGTCAGGCTACAACTGTTAAGGGATGGGCCTGGCTATTGATGCCTGGCCTAGGTGCAGGGCAGGACTAGGGGACAGGAAAAGAAACCATCAAACTGATAGAGTCTAAAGAGGACAGGCATTTTCAGATTCACTTGAAATTTGCCAGATATTCCGATTTTTACAGAGATATTAGGAATCCAAATTTTAATGCAGAAATTCCTATTTCTAACATAACATAATAAAAAAATAATAAAAAAATATGCAAGCCAGTGTTGGCCAAAAAAAAAAAAAAAAAATCTTGACAACTAATCAAAAAAATACCTGGTAGCAAACACTGATCAGTCCAAATAATGAACTCAGCAGTCGATAACTTTCCAATGGACCACCAGATTATAGTATCTGGACTTGAAGAAAGTTTGTAATATGGTGAGGTTTCCAAAAACCTTCTCCCGAAATCCTCCCCAGTATCACAATTAATAACAATGCTAATAATAACAGCTGCTACTTACAGAATACCTAATACAAAGCCAGGCATGTATTATTGACTGTGTTATTGCAATAGCATTTATACTTTCAAAGATTTTCTCATCTATGGGAAAGCTTTGGAACTCAACTGTCAGTTTCCATTTAGCCAGTCCTGTTTATAATAATTCTATCAAGAAATCTGCTTACACTTCTGCACGGTGACTTGATTGTGGAAGTATAAAGTATATGCATGTAGATTAGAACAATTTACCTGATCTGTGGAGGGATTAAATCTTGGCACAAATTGTAATTAAGTGAGTTAATTTGCTTCCCACATTGATTCCAAGCCTGTAATTCAATAACAGGTTTTGGGCAAGTGCAAGTTGAACCCTTTTGAGCAATATGGGCATCAGGAATGAAACTCTTCTTCTTCTATGCCAATAAAGTGTCATCTCTTGATTATAACTTCTTTTATAGCTTTTCCATAACTCCTTCAAATGGTATTCTAGATGGGCTATAAAGTAGTTAATCAGAATAAATTAAAATTTGTTCTTAGCACTAAAATGTAAATTAATTGTAGGTTTTCTTCCAAATCTAACCATTTTAAACATCTGGTATATATATTTTAGTGCTTCATTCACTCTAGTGGTGATAATTTTAGCAAGTTGTTAAAACTACTTTTCATTTCCTCATCATAGCAGTTCAAGGGGGTGCAGCTAATGTGTCAGCATCGAAGCATCTCTCACAAACTCATTAGAGAAACAACCAGTCCTCTTTGGTTCATCATAAAGTAAAATAGAGCAGAACGTTATCATCTGCCCACTGCCAACCCGACAATGAAATCACTGGCCTTACCGTGAAGAAAGTCTAAAGTTTTTAAGAATTAAGGGCATTCAGTACAGAAAATCTTTTCACTGCCATGTTTTATACTTCTGAATATCAATTTTCACCAGCTGTGATAGTTTCTTTTGTAACATCTGCTAGAGCGTGAAAAAGATGCATAGCAATTGTATTTAAGCATAGCAATACTTTTTTTTTGATGATGATTAAGGCCAACAGAATTATGCGAAATTCATGACTTGCAAATGATATAAATTATATAAAGATTGAAAATGCTCATAACTTACTTTTAATTAAGTAATAAGCCAGAACAGATTTTTCAGTTTTGAGTAATGTGCATTGCAAATGACAGGCAATAATTCATGCAAAGAGGATCATATATTGAGTTCAAGATGTTCATATTTCATTTTTATATTCCAAAGCTGTTTCAATTCAGTTTTTTTCATAGATCTTTGCTATCCCTATTTTGTGTTAAATAGCCAACTTGACCAATGGTTTCCCCAGAATTATTCGCTATTTTACTCAATTGTTTTTCTGGTTTGGTTTCCTAGATATAGAGGACTTCAATTCTAATGCTTACAACTCTGGGGTGAGAGCAAAGATAGAATCCAGATTGGCCTCCCATCACATCAAATGTTCCATTTTCATAAATGATTTTCCCCGGTCTTTACTGAACTTGTCATTTGTTCAGCTTCATATAGACATAGCTTTAGTCACTATATGTAGAAAAATCACCATTTTTTAAAAGTGGACAAATATAAAATTAGCAATTCAGTTTTCAAAAAAATGGTATATGGGTATACTGCTTATCTGATTTGAAGTCTGCTTATTTTTCAGATGGGCTGAGGCACTGGAAGGTTGGTGATGCCAAATAACTTGCAAAATGGAATGATGCTCTTGCCAAAAAAGAAAGAAAAAGTGTCACGGAAGAGTCAAGGCAAATCAGGCAATTCATATCCTCATAGGGAAAATATTAGGTCATTCTTGTTCACACAAGAGACTTTCAGATCCTCGATTAAAAAATTTTTTCCATCTTAATATAAGGGTCAAAATGTTACTTAAAACTATTTATGCCTTATCAAATTAAATGTCAAAAAGAGTAAAATTAAGAGCATACAGTAGGCATTTTAGTGCACTCCTCAAAATACATTTCACCACAGGTGATTCTCCAGTCTAGAAAAGAGCTCCTCAAAGGCTATACATTAGCATCTCAAGGTGTAATCTGCAGACCCAGAGCTTTGCCACAATCTGGCAGCTTGTTAAAATCACAGTCTCTATCCCCTTACCCTAAGATCTACTCAGAGTCTGCATTTTAGCAAGTTATGTCACATGATTCACATGTACATTAAAGCCCCGCCCTGCCACACCACACACATGTCTTGTAAGTGGCTTTCAGATGTGCCTGTGACATTGAGTCTAGGATCTCAGACCATTCACTCCTGCTATAGACAGCTTTAAACACATATTCCAGTTTGCCAGATGAATATTACTGATTCCTTTATGTGCCATGAAATTTAAAAAAATAAAAGGTTGGAAAGTCCTTGACGGAGCTAATCAAGTTCATCCCATGACTCCTTCCAGAGATGGCTTAGGAATGGACACAAGATCCAACTTCAGCCAATGAAGCATGAGGTAGTCTTTTAGGGGAGTGAGGGAGACTCTGGGAAAATTTTATTGTTCCTAAGATCCTCAAAGAGAGACCTTCTCTTATTCTTCTGGTTATTGCTGCATCAAGAGAATATGCCTGGGGCGCCTGGGTGGCTCAGTCATTAAGCGTCTGCCTTCGGCTCAGGTCATGATCCCAGGGTCCTGGGATCGAGTCCCGCATCGGGCTCCCTGCTCCTTGGGAGCCTGCTTCTCTCTCTCTCTCTCTGTCTCTCTCTGTCTCTCATGAATAAATAAATAAAATCTTTAAAAAAAAAAAAAAGAGAATATGCCTAAAACTGCTGATGTCAGTCCTCCTAAAATCCTGAGGATGAAATCAACACCAAAGATGACAAAGCCAAGAGCCTGAGAGCAACTATGTTCTTGATAACAATACTGAGCCACAGAACCAACCAGTCCTAGAGCCTGCATCACCACTAGATTTATTACATGAGGTAATGTATTTCCCTATTTTTTCAGCCAGTTTGGGTTGAGGTTTATGTTAGCTGCAAATCATCTTAATACAGAGAAGGAATGGATACTTTTGCTGATTGAGTCCAAATTCCTTCATGCATTTTTAAAGGTAGAGCAGTTCTGATACCATAAGCATCTAGAGCATTATCTATAATTCCAACCATTCACTCGAGCTTCCAGGAATGCAAGTTCCCAGTGAAAATTGAGCAGTAGAGTTGAAATGAGTGTAAATAAGATCTCCTCCTGGCACAGCATTTATTCTCAGTGTTTGCCGAATGAATGAATGAGTGAATGAATGATGGCACAGGTGCGCAGAATTAAAGTTGCCTTTCAAAACATTTACAATAACCTTAAATTCCATTTTATTTTTACCTCTTTTCTTTCTAAAATCTACCAGGGCTCATTAAAAAATTACTGTTGCTAAGAAGTCCCTGTCAACATCACAAACTTACATAATTTTACCTGTTATATTTCTCTAGGTCTCCTCCCGATGTACCTAGTTATATGGCATGGAGATATACCCATAATATAGGAATACTGCAAAGTAATACATATTAACTACCACATCATACCACTCCAAACCATGGGTCCATGCAGTATCTTATATTTTTCTACATATTTAGGGGTATTTGCACAGCCAGGAGATAAGTCCCCTCATGCCTAAGGAAAAGGCAGCTGCTGGAAGCCATATGTTCCTTTAAATCATCTCCCAGAAGAGGTCACTTCCTGGTGGTAAAGGTGATTTCCCCTTCTAGTAGTACAGGGAGATTGTCAGAAGAGAGTGTTGCAGAATGAGGTCAGAGTACCCCTTACTTGTTTTCCTAGAGAATAATGAATATGTAGTATACACATGAACATCCCAACTTCCTGGCCCTTCAAGTGTGGGGGGAAAAAAAACTTGGGCATGCGTTTTGCAAGTCTCCTAAAGTTCCCAACATGCTTCAGCTTTGGTAGCTGCCATGGTTTCTGGCTTAATAACATACCTCTTACTGGTTTCTTCCCTTCCCTGAAACACTTTTCTTTTCTAATGGTGCTCCCTGCACTTGAGAAATAATTCTTGTTTTTGAATCCTATCTGAGGTCTGTTTCTGGGAGAACCTAATCAAAAACACTTTTCAAGGTGCTCATCCAGAACCAGGCAGTATATCTGTTTTAGGGGTAGCATGAAGAGGCAGCCAAAAATTAAAATCAACGATAAGTGAGGAAATCATATAGTAGGAAAAGGAGAACCAAGGAAGGGTAAATGCGAGAAGTGTGGGTAAATAGGTATTTAGGTAAGACACCTTTAGAAAGTGAGTTTGAGCAAAGATTAAAAAATATAAAACCCCAATGCACATATCAAATGTTTTTTTTAAATGAATGTAAAATGTAAAATTTGAATCTGCAGTGACTTAAATACAATTGTGTTTCCTTGCTCCAAAACAGAGCAAAGCAATAGCAATTTTCACTCTGTGTTATTACCATTCTGGTTTATGACACACGGAACCTGCTGGCCTCCGTTTGACATACTGTGCACTGGAGAGTCGACTCAACTCAAACTTCTTCCCTAATATTGCTACTCAAATCAATTTACCTTCAGTTCCAAGGGTGACAAGATTGTTGTCTATTAGGGTGGAAGATGGCTTTGGACAACCCTTCCGCTATTAGAGAATATTCTTCAGAGGCAGACTTTGCAATTGGGTCTGTACTTTCATGTTTTGGCACAGGTAATAAGCACAGTGTCCCTTACCTTGCCATCTAAGAGAAAGATTTCTCTTCAGGGAAGATAGCTACAACTCCAAATGGACTTGGGCAGTCTATATTTAAATAGCAGTGGAGCAGGACTTTAATCCAATGGGGAGGGAATTTGATGAGTAGCTTCCAGAGAAAAGGCAATAGAGTAAATCCAAATATCTAACGTCATTATAGAGTATTTGGTGACTCATAAGTTGAAAGTCAATTTTGTTAAAAGACAGCATGTTAGACAATCACTTGATTTAAAATGTGAGATTCTCACTCTCTATGAGAAAGCCTGTTGAAAGAGAGAGAGAGGGAGAGAGAGAGAGAAAGAGAGAGAGAGAAAGAGACAAAGAGAGAAAGAGAGAAAGAGAAAGGAGAAAGAGAAAGAAAGAAAAAGAGAGAAAGAAAAAGAGAAAGAGAAAGAAAGAGGAAGAAAGAGAAAGAAAGAAAAAGAAAGAAAAAGGAAGAAAGAAGTCTATATAAAGGCTGTTGAGGAGACAGAAACATATAAGTGGCTTCTTCTTCCTGACTCATAGCTTCCCTGGCCTGAGGGCCTTGCTGATTTGAAAAGGACTCTGAGCTCAGAGACGTGTATTTCAGGCAAGATCATTAAATGTCTTATAAACTATATTACATAGTTTGCACTTTATCCTGAAGGTAACAAGAGACTTATGAAAGGTTTTATGTATAACCAGATCTGTGATCTAGAAAGTTCACAGAGGCTGCTGTGTGAGGAATGGAGCAGAGGGGAGGAGAGGAGAGATTAGAGACAGCATTAACTTACACATCTCCCGTGTCACATACTTATTTCCTTTTTGTGGTGAGAACAATTAAGATCTAGTCTCTTAGTGACTTTGAAGCTTATAGTAGAGTATTGTTGATTAAAATCACTATACTGTGCATTAGATCTTCGGGATTTACCTACGAGTTAAAGTTTATACCCTTTAGATCTTTCAAGCTTTATCCCAATATTATTACCAGAAAGCAAGTTACGTAGATCCTGACTGGATCCTATGATAGATCCTTATAGAAAAGCATTTGTTGAATCATGATTTATTTTTTCTACATAAGAGTCAGGATAAAAATTACTTTCAAGTAGATATTCATCAAGTTGTTTTTTTTTTTCTTTTTAAGAAGGTGCTATACTCCCATCATTTCAATTTCATTTTCTAAAAGATATGTTTAATATAACCAAACCTTGTGGTTAAAGTCAAAACCATATTCTTTCAACACCTGAAAAAAGAGGGAAGTTTCTACTCTGTATTTAAAGCTTAAGCGACAGAAAAAAGATATGAAAAGAAGGTTCTGCCACTATTTTTCTACAAAAATACTTGAGAACTTCTACTTTAAGTTCTTGGTTAAGAAGACCATTTTAGAAAATTGGAAACACAGATGATGTGATTTCCTGCTGAAGCTAATGTCATCCAATGTAATATTTTAGGAGTTAAGGGGCCAGGGATAATATGAGGTATGGAAACTCAGGGAAAGAGTTACAAAGACAAAATTTGCCTGCTTCATAACTTTATAGCTGTTCCCATCCAATCCTGGAATTCCTGCCTAGGGACAGTATAGGGGCTAAGGGCAGGCTGCCCCATGATGGGCCACTTTGGCATGAAAATTACTATAAGCTGAATGCAATCGAGACCCTATGAGCTCAAGAGAAACTTCTGCACCTCCCTTAACCACACAGAAGAATCTAAATTGGAGGTCTTTCCCAGAATAAGGATTACACTCAGAGATAAATTTTATCCAAGTGACCCATCTACATGGCAGGACAAACATCTAATTACCAAACATCTACTCTTATCGCCCTGTGAATTGCATTCCTTTCTCCTGAAGTCCCAGACTCCTACCCTCTTTCTCCTTAGTTCAGAATGACATGTATACCTCATATTGTCTGTCCCTGGAATTTCCATGTCTGTGTGGATTCCCCATACATGTACTACTAAATTTGATTTTCTCCTGTTAATCTGTCTCAAGTCATATCCATTCTTAGTCCAGCTAGAAGGACCCTTGAAGAGGACATGAATTCTTGCTCCCTGACAATAGCATTAGGAACATTTACCAAGCCAGCCTAATAAAGAACATTCTAGAGGTACATTTTCTGTAGAGGTACAAAAGTAATTTTGACTATTTGCAGAATAGCCACACCCAGTATCAAAACACAGTAAAATTCAATACAGAGTGGACAACAGGTATAAGAAAATTGCTTTCATGAGTGATTCTGGCAGCTCTCAAGAAAAATGAGCAAAGTTTCAAAAGATATTAACAAGCCTGAGGGGTATTACTTTGGAATGATCAAGAATAGTTTATGTGTAGACACAAATGTGGGGGGAGAGAAATCTCTTAAGAAAAACAATTTTTCTTGGAGATGGTGACAGGGCAAGAACAGAAAAGAAAAATTGCACCTCCTTTGAGCTCTAGTCAGCTCAATTAGTGAGATGTCCAACTTGAGAGCAGTCTGGGTTGGCAGACAGGCATAAAGAAAAAAAAAATGGAAGAACACTAGCCCTTAGGAGACATTTCAAGCTGCCTGAGATGGGGTACAGTGTGCCTGGGTTTTGGAGTAACTACTACTACGTTAGGGAGAGGTGAAATGTTCTAGGAGTATCTGCCCTATTAAATCTTCCCAAATAACCCTGAGGAATGAATCCCGGTGCTTCCTTTAATTCTATGGCACATGATATCTCATACTTAAAGTTTTTTCAAAGATGCAACACCAACACCCCTCCCCACACAAGAATGGTACACTTCAATGTACTTAATCATGGATAAACTTGGGCTGCCTTCCATTTTAATGCTCAAGAACAGGACTTGTTACTCCATTACAGTCTGGGTCTCCTGCCAAAGTACTAAGTCCAAAGTGAGCAGGACACTGTCAGGAATGATTTGGACTAGCCTAGAATGAGTGGGAGTTGGGCTGGTCAAAAAGAAGCAAGAAGCCAAAACTGGTTAAGTCAAATTAAAGCTTAAGTGTAGCCATATTTTTCTAGGTAAACAGACATTCAGATAGACTGACAGTTTCCACATCATAACATTCTATTAATTAATGAAGTAGTATTAAAATGAGCATAAGCTCTTTCTCTATAGAAACATGTTTTCATCCACAAGCCTCTTCTAAGAAAGAAATATTCATGCTAAAATATTTCTATGTATCTTTGGAAAGAAAGTATTCTTTAAAACCTTATTACCTTACTATGAAAAATAAAATGCATTATACTCATTTCCAAATTTAGACCACTTCTCTTTGGGGAGAAGACACAACTTTAAAATAGCAATTGTTTCTTAAAAACACACATTTTTAATTTATATCCTCTCATTCAGTGGCAAACATAATCAAAACTCAAAAATATATTTAAGTAGGCAGCATACATTTTTAAAAAATATAGGTAATGAATCTCAATGTATCATTTTTTCCCCCCATACACACTGTGAACACACAGATTTGCAACCTATAAACAAAATATAATTTCCTGGAACTCTTGCCTTTAATCATGTGAAGAACTCATAAGGGGAACTATAAGTCCAACAGAACTTTCATGTCCCTATATTTAAGCCTTTATTAAGGAGAATTTCAAAAGAAAAAAATAGCAAAAATATGAAGTATATCTACTTAACATATTATAGACTGTAAAAAAATTAAAATATATTATGTATTTTGTTATGCACAGGAGAGTCAAGGGCATCAGCCAACTGACCTGATAATCCAATTAACTATTTAGAAGTTTTCTGCCTTGATAAGAGTTTTGGGGAAACTGCATGCTGGAACTATTTAGCATCACAAATAGACTTAGCAGAAAGCTATTCAAGTATTGCTGTCACTCTGGCACTTCTAGAGAAAAAGCTATCACATTGATAGGTTTGGGTTTAAAAGGGAGGCGTTTTATGAGAGATTATAAAAATTGATTCCACTAACAGGTTCAGAACAGTTTATGAGCTTGTGTACATAATGCCAACCTTTCTTTCTTTCTTTCTTTTTTTTTTTTTAAATCACTGAGATTTCGATGGGGATCCAACATTCAGGAGTTTTCAGACGAATCTTGAAAGACTCTTTGGGCAATAATAGTTTGGAGGTTCCTATTTCTTTCTTCTAGAAGGGCTAGTGTTTTTGAGAATTTAAATGACACATCATAGCACAGGAGACCAGGGTTCTAACATTTTTTCTACAGAACTAGCCACCCACTCATTCAGAGAGAAGGCTTCTTTTAAAATAAAGCATCTAGTAAGTATAATTTGACAATACACAAGGTAGTGCACGAGGGGCTGAATGAGTTACAAAAGTAAAAAGACCTTGCCTTCACAAGACCTCCCGTTCTACAGAGAAATGAAGGAGAAGAATGAGTAAGCATATGTAGGTACGCGGACATTTACATAGTCATATATATTATATATACATATATACAAGTTGTATATATGTTTACATATATATTTATGAACAGTACATTTGGCTCAATCTGACATATACAGAATTTTCCTCTTGCACAGATACTAAAGATATGTGCCTCTCTTACTGCTAAAATTTGGTTATATATTTTTCTAAGCTCTTACTTATGTGAATAGAACAGAGAGTATTAACCTGGTCCTAAAAATAGGAAAATAAATCTAAACCTGAGAACTAATTGGAAAGGAGACAAATAACCGAAGGCCAGCAGTAAAACTGAACTTTACAAAAAAGCCTCAGTGGGTGTACCTCTAACTAGATCATATTTCCAGCTTAGAGAAACAAAAAGCCATCTTTTCTAAAGAAGACTTGCCATAAATAATGGAAGCTGGGGAATATTTCCTCAGTAATGAAAATTCCTGTCAACCCAATCTATTTTCAGATGAGTTAAGAAAATATGGATAACTTTAAATACATTTCTATATATTATGTAATGTGCACACATACATACACACACACAGGGGATGCTCTTATATTTAAGAGCAAATATATAATGAAGTCAGCAAAGATTGCTTTCCACAAATCTACTTCTAGGTAAAAGTGTGCTTGCTTCAGAAAAGTAATTTCTCTAAGGAGAATTTCTTCTAAATTTAGTTTTTTTTTTTTTTTTTTTTACAACAGTATTCTCCCTTGCCATTCACAGACTTAGAAGTGAAAGAGAAGCCTTATTACTTAATGCACCTATGAATTAACTTATGTTAAAATACAAAGTATGGATTAGGGTGAAGTTTTTCAATTCAAGTTGAATTAAGCCACACACATGCTAGACATCTGAAACCTCTTTATAGCAGAATATACACCACACCAAGTTTGATTTCTCATCATTAATTCCCAGGATTCGTTTCAGAGCTTAACAAACAAATGTCTCTGGAATGCTAAAAGTCTCTTCGTGAACTCAAGCGTAAGAAGTATCTCTTGTAGACAGCCCCATCCTCACATAATTTTCACTTACGGAATTTATCTAAGTTATTCTTAAAGTTGGGTTCAATTTTTTTCAGCTTGTACTACTTCTTAAGGTTACCAGTTTTATACGTCAATCAGGCATTTTGAAAAAGTTTCTTTTAAGTCACAACAGGTTGACAAGTATCTTTATCTTATTCATACTCTCAAAATTGATGGACACACTTCTACACATTTGCCTTTGCATACTGAAAACAGAATCTTCAAGTCTGTACTCCAATGAAGTCCCTTTAATCCCTTGGTAATTTCCTAGTTCATAAAATTAGCATATTAAAAATTGGTGTTTAACATAAGTGTTATTAAGGTTTAACTTTCACTGAAGGTTTTGAGAAAGAATAAGAATTACCATGCATTGTTTATAAATGCTTAGTAGTTATTTTCCATTTTAAATGCCTGGAAAATCCCCTAGGGAGGGTCACATAGTCCTCATACATAGAATTCACTTGAAAATTTTCCTTGTAATGATAAACCTGTCTTATACCTTTCATTGTACTAAGGTAAGGTTTATTTCCTTAGACCATCTCTGCTCTGATTGTCTCCCTCCTGTTTTTATTAATCATATCCTAATCTTCCCTTCACCAAACTATCGCACTTGTGGAATTTTGGGGGTTTCTTTGTTTTTGCAACCTCTATGTTGATTTTATGGTCTTCTGCCTTGCCTTTCCCCACAGGTTTGCATTAGCTTTGAGAGAAGAAACTATGGTCACTATTTTACCACATAACCTTAAAAAAACAAAAATAAAATACTCTGCCATCTTAGAACATAACTATTTTTTGGTAGAATGGTAATTTTTCACTTTTCAGTGAGTTATGGGTCCTTTAGCAAAATTTAGGAAAAAAAAATAGCTAGAGATATTGGCCTTAATTGACACATGATTTCTACTTGTATGTCTGTATGCTATTCAAATTAATTAACAATAGACATATGGATTTTCCTTCCATTAAACAATCTGTATGGACAGTCCAATCAAAAGGGGGATCATAAAGCGGAAATTAAAAGAATCAGTAATAGAAGCCTGTGCAGCTATTCTGTTAAAATAGCTGCAGGATCATAAAGGAACCATATACACATATAAGACACCCTTCACTACTTTAAGAATAAGGAATTTTCAACTATCACATGTGCTCTACCTATTCAATTGATTAAAAAAATACATATCAGTCCTAATCTGATAACCACTATGCAATCATGGGAGAAATTTGAGGTCTTTATTAAAATTCTTAACTAAGTCTTAGACTGTTATATGGGTAAAGCCAACTAACATACTCTAATCAATTTTGCCTAGGATGGTTGTTTTATTAGACATCTATATGGAAGGGTATCCTTCAGGGTTCCATTTATGCAAATAGCTTTGACTTTGGGAAAACAGAGACATAGCTCAGAAAAGACATGAAAAAACTGGAAACTTTGGTGATGTTGAGAAGAAAAAAAATAGATGAAGAGTTTGGTGAAGGAAAAGAGTACCCCATTTCTGGAGTACATGGATGAAACCACTAACTATACTTATTGCCATAAAGTACTTGACATTCTCCCAACATTAGTATTCATGTATTTTTTAGTACTTATATTTAAATATATATACAAACAAATCACTTTTATAATATGAATAATCAAGTTACACTTCAAGACCATATAAAATCAGTTGGATTATTTCTCATAAACATTATTACTGCTAGCAACACCAAGTTGGTCTCTGCATTACCTAGGAGCGGGCAAGGCTTCTATTTCTGTTATATTACTTTATGTCCTCTTAACCCTCTTTTGAATTTGTGATAACCTTTTATGAGCTACTTGTGAAAAGACAATGACTTCAATTTCCACAAGAAATAATCAAGTGAGTAATTTTTTAGCTTTTTGTTGTTGTTGTTGCTTCATGTACTTTACCTGATTCTTGAGATCCAGTCTGGGACATGGGCGACCTCCATTGTAAGGTTTTTCTTTTAGCCATTTGGACCGAATTCGCACTCCAATTCCACAAGACGAGCTGCAAGACCCCCAACTAGACCAGTCACTTAACTTGCAATCAAATGGGCATGGGATGACACATTCTTCTTGAATATAACCTGAAAGAAAAAGATTTAAGGGAGGAAAATCTAGTCAAAATGAACTGATCAAATTTACTTGTTTACAGAAAGTAAACAGTCACAGCTCAGATTGTTCAATAATATCACTGTAATGGCTTCAGTGATTTTTTTTTTTTAAAGATTTTATTTATTTATTTGAGACAGAGAGAATGAGAGAGAGAGAGCACATGACAGGGGGGAGGGTCAGAGGGAGAAGCAGGCACCCTGCCAAGCAGGGAGCCCGATGCGGGACTCGATCCCCGGACTCCAGGATCATGACCTGAGCCGAAGGCAGTCGCTTAACCGACTGAGCCACCCAGGCGCCCGGCTTCAGTGATTTTCTATTCAAATAAACAGACAAAGGTTTTAAGAGATAGGTAATATAGTCACATCTGCATTCCAAATTTGTGCCATCTAACACTTTATAGCCAATTCTGGGAGGGAAGAGCAAAGAAAAGTGCAGTTAGTCTTGTTTCCTGTTAGGAAGAAATAAAGTGTTTCAGGGCTAATGATGGCACCATCTTCCTTCACTGAGCCTTGTGTTCTATAATTCCCACAACTCACCATCTGGGATCAGGGTGCATAAGAGAGTACATCTTTTTTAGTATCTGTGATCTGCAAGGCTTTCACTAAGAGAGCTCCTGATTTTCACTTCCAGGTAGTGTGGCTTGGAAGTGGGAGGAGGACAGAGAGTGGACCACAAATTAGGAAGAGCAGGATATTATTTACCAACTACAGGAACAGTGAAAAGTTACATGATGAGATTAGACTGGAATCAAGAGACATGAGTGGAAATACACAGGTAGATGTTCTAGTTACCTGGACTTACTCCTGTCCCAGCCCACTTCTTGCTACAGTCTTTCTCTGGATGATCTCATTATTTAACTATCACCTCCACTGATCATTACTAAATACGTATTTCCAATTCTAATCTTACTACTGACTTCTTTAAGACCTACTGATCCACTCTAATTAATTGAATGCCCAATTATCTCCAAATTCAATATATCTAAAACTGAAGCCATCAATTTCCTTAAAAAAAAAAATGCTAATTCTCTTGTATCATTCATTTTAACTAAATGTAACATATCTGATCCCTGTACCCTGGTGTCCATGCCTGTATAATTTCAACCCTTTGAGTTTGGGCAGGACCTTTGAATATAATAGGATTCCACTCCCATGATTAGGTTATGGGGTATACAGCAAAAAGGAAGGGAATTTGCCAACATAATAATACGTCAAATTAGTTGATTTTGAGATGATCAAAAAGGAGTTTGAGAGTTTGGCCCAATATGGTGGCATAAAAAGACCCTGAACTCACCTCTGTGGACACACCAAATCTATACCTAGTTATATAGCAATTCCTCCCAAAGAACTGTGAGCTGATTGAACAACTTCTGCACAACAAGAGAGAGACCATGTAGAGAATGGCAAGACAGATGTGACACAGTAACTAAAGAAACGCCCACGCCCAATACTGTGACCTACAGTGGGAAAAGATAGTACTGAGGGACCATGGGCAGGTTTGTCTATCTAGGGCACAGAAACAAACAAACAAACATGGTTTAAAAAAGCAACTAGAATTAAAAGAAAACAGCCTTAGAACCCCGCCAAATAGAGAGCTGCTAGAACTCTCTCCAGGTTGGAGAGGCTTGCTAGCATCCTCCATCCTGCAGACAGGAGCAGGGTCCAGGCATCCTAGCCAGCCTGCCACCTCAGCAACTCCTGGGCTCCTGGTCTACACCAGCCCCAGATGCCCTGGGGGCAGAGAAAAAAGCCACAGTTTAAAAGAGCAACTAGAATATAAAGGATCCAGCCCTAGATCTCTGCCAAACAGTGGGAGGGCTGCTGGAACTCTTTCCAAGTTGGAGGGCCTGGCGAGTGCCACAGTTTATGTTCTCCTTCCATCTTGATTGTGTGGACAATAATAGGATCCAGGCATCATAGCTGGCCTACTGCCTCAGTGAGCCTCTTGCCCCTAACCAACACTAGTTGTCTCATCAAGGAGGCCCCAGGGCAGCCCATACTGGGACACGCCTGGTCATCACTCACTGTAGCTCCAGTCATCTTACCAAGGTGGCATAGGTACAAAGCACCCCAAAACACTCCAGGTCTGTACCACTTAGGCTTCACATAACTTGGCAGGGCGACCCCTACATGGAGTGCTTTGGGAACACCTGGCCCACTTCCACCTCAGCTCCAGCCACTGTGCCAGGATGCCTTGGTGCGGAATACCCTGGGACACACAGCCCATGCCCACATAGGCTCCAGTCATCCCACCAGGGTGCCCCCTGTGCAGAGTGCCCTGGGACACCCAAGCTTGCATCCACTTCAGTTCAGCTGTCCTGCTAGGATAGTCCCAGCCTGGAGACTCCCTGGACCTCCAGCCCACAAAAGCCACAGCTCCAGCCAGCCAAAGTCATCAGACATACCTCTAGTTTAGGTAAAGTAGCTGTTCTGCTGAATTCATACAAACAAAAACAAAGTCAAGCAAAATGGGGAGACAGAAAGTATGTTCCAAATGGAAAAACAAGGCAAAACCTCAGGAAATGAACTAAGTGATATGGAAATATGCAATATGCTTGATAAAGAATTGAAAGTAATGGTCATTAAGATGCTCACCAGACTAGAGAGAGGAGTGGAAGAACTCAAGCAGAACTTCAAAGAAATAAAAAACATAAAAATAATAATCAGAGTTGAAGAATACAATAACTGATACGAAACATACTCTAAAGGGAATCAATAGAAAATTAGAGGATGCAAAAGAATGAATCAGTGATCTGGAAGACTGGGCAATGGAAAGTGACCAAACTGAATAGCAAAAAGACACAAGGAAAAAAAACTGAGAATAGATTAAGGGATCTTTTGGACAACATCATGTAAACAAACATGTATTATATGGGATCCCAGAAGGAGAAAAGAGACTAAGGGCAGAAACTTATTTGAAGAAGTAGTAGGTAAAAATTTTCCTAACCTGGGGAAGAAGAGATGTCCAGGTTCAGGAAGCACAAAAGATGAACCCAAGGAGGTCCACACCATGACACACAATAATGAAAGTGGCAAAGATTAAAGATAAAGAGAATTTTAAAAGCAGCAAGAGAGAAGCAACTGTTATGCACAAGGGAATCCCCATAAAAAACAAAACAAAACAAAAACATCAGCTGATAGCTTTAACAGAAACTTGGCAGGCCAAAAATGAGTGGCATGATATAGTCAAAGCACTAAAAGGAAAACAGACAGACAAACAAAACAAAACCTGTAACTAAGAATGTTCTATCCAACCAGATCATCATTCAGAATTAGAGAGATAAAGTGTTTTCCAAACACAAGTCAAAACGGCACGTCCTGCATGGAGCACTGGGTGTTATGCACAAACAATGAATCATGGAACACTACATCAAAAACTAATGATGTAATGTATGGTGATTAACATAATAAAAAATTAAAAAATAAAAACAAACATACAGAGATGCTGAATCACTATGTTGTACACCTAAAACTAATGTAATATTGTGTGTTATTTAAACCCAAATAAGAATTAAAAAAAAAAAAAGAATTCATCACCACTAAACTTACCTGAAAAGAAATGCTAAAGGAACTTCTTTAAGCAGAAAACAAAAGGCCATAAAGAGAAAAAAAGAAAAGAAAGAAAAGGGGACTCAAAATAAAAAGATGTAAAATATGACAACATATACATGAACTGTGGAGGGGAGAGTAAAAATGTTCTTTTAGAATGTGTTGAAGCTTAAGTGACCACCCACTTAATATGTTATAGTTGCTATACATTTAGGGTGTTATATATGAATGTCATCATAACCACAAACCAAAAACCTATAATGGATACATAAAAAAAACAGGGGAAAAAAGCCAAGCATAAGACTATAAAGTCATCAATCAAAGAAGAACAGAGAAGTACATAAACAACCAGAAAACAATAAGATACATAACTATCAATAATAATACATAATATATAACTATCAATAATTACTTTCAAAGTAAATGAGCTAAATGATGTAATCAAAAAATGTAAGTTAACTGAATGGATGAAAACCAAGCCCCAACTATATGCTACCCGTAAGTGACTCACTATAGACCTAAAGACACATACAAACTAAAAGAGAAAGGATAGAAAAAGATATTCCATGCAAACTGAAGTGAAAAAAAAAAAAAGCTGACATAGCAGTACTTATATTAGACAAAATAGACTTTTTAAAAAAATTTTATTTATTTGACAGAGAGAGAGAGAGAGAGCACAAGTAGACAGAGTGGCAGGCAGAGGGAGCAGGAGAAGCAGGTTCTCCGCTGAGCAGGGAGCCGGACGTGGGGCTCAATCCCAGGACCCCAGAATCGTGACCTGAGCCAAAGGCAGCCGGTTAAACAACTGAGTCACCCAGGCGCCCCAAGACAAAGTAGACTTTAAAACAAAACTGTATCAAAAGACAACAAGGGCACTAAATAATGATAAAGGGATCAATCCAGTAATAACGATTGTACCTATCTATGCATCCAACATTTGAGCACCCAAATACATAAAGCAAATATCTGAAGACATAAAAGGAGATACTGATAATAATACAATAATAGTAAGGGACTTTAACACCCCACTTATATCAATGGATAGATAATCCAAGTAGAAAAATCAATAAAGAAGCAATGGCTTTGAATGACACATTAGACCAGATGGACTTAAGATATACACAGAAAAGGGGCACCTGGGTGGCTCAGTCATTAAGCGTCTGCCTTCAGCTCAGGTCATGATCCCAGGGTCCTGGGATAGAGCCCTGCATCGGGCTCCCTGCTCTGCGGGAAGCCTGCTTCTCCCTCTCCCACTCCCCCTGCTTGTGTTCCCTCTCTCACGGTCTCTCATAAATAAATAAAATCTTAAAAAAAAAAAAAAGATATACACAGAAAATTCCACCCCAAAACAACACAATACACATTCTTTTCAAGGGTCCATGGAACATTCTCCAGGATAGATGTGTGAGGTCACAAAGCAGGTCCCAATAAATTTAGGAACATTGAAATCTTATCAAGCATCTCTATTTTCCAACCCCAATGGTATGAAACTAGAAATCAATTATAAGAAAAGGACTGGAAAAAAATACAAACACATGGAAGCTAAATAAAATGCTACTAAACAACCAGTGAGTCAATGGAGAAATCAAACCGAAGGAGAAGTTTAAAACCTGAGACAAATGAAAATAAAAATGTAATGGTCCCAAAGCTTTTGGACATAATGAAAGGTATTCTAACAGGGAATGTGCTAAGAAAAGATGAAACCTTCACTATTTGCAGATGACATGATACAACACATATAAAACCCTAAACAAACTCTTAGAATAAATGAATTCAGTAAAGTTGTAGGGTATGAAATATACAGGAATTTGTTGTGTTTCTATACATTAACAGTAGAAAGAGAAATTAATAATCCCATTTATAATTGCACCAAAAAGCATAAAAGAGCTAGGAATAAACTGAACCAGGGAGGTGAAATACTTATATTCTGAAAACTATAAAACACGGATGAAAGAAATTGAAGATGACACAAACAGACTGGAAGATATCCCATGCTCATGGACTAGAAGAACCAATATTGTTAAGATGTCTATACTACCTCAAGCAATGGACAGATTTAGTGTAATGCCTATCAAAACAGCAATAGCATTATTCACAAAATAGAATACTAAAATTTGTATGGGACCACAAAGGACTAGCCAAATAGCCAAAAACACTCTTAAGAAGAACAAAACTGGAGGTATCACAATCCCAAATATCAAGATTTACTACAAACCTGTAATAATCAAAACAGTATGGTACCAGCAGAAAGAGATACACACAGATCCCTAGAACAGAATAGAGGGCAGAAAAATAAAGCAATACTTATATGGTCAATTAATCTATGACAAAGAAGGCAAAAATATACAATGGAAAAAAGACAGTCACTTCAACAAACGGTTCTGGGAAAACTGGACAGCTACATGCAAAAGAATGAAGCTGGACCACTTTCTTACACCATACACAAAAATAAATTCAAAACAGATTGAAGACCTAAATGTGAGACCAGAAACCATAAAACCCCTAGAAGAAAACATAGGCAGTAATCTCTCAGACACTGACCTTGGCTACATCTTTCTAGATAGGTCTCCTCAAGCAAGGGGAAAACAAAACAAAAATAAACTATTGGGACTCCAACAAAATAAAAATCTTTTGCAAAGCAAAGGAAACTATCAACAAAACAAAAAGGCAACCTACTGAACAGGAGATGATATATGCAAATGATATGTCTGATAAAGGGTGCTATCCAAAATATATAAAGAACTCCTAAACTCAACACCAGGAAAGAAAAAACAGAACAAAACAAAAAAACAATCCAATCAAAACATGGGCAGAAAACTTGAATAGGCATCTTTCCAAAGAAGACATACAGATGGCCAACAGACACATGAAAAGATGCTTAACATCACTAATCATCAGAGAAATGAAAATGAAAACTACAATGAGATATCACCTTACACCTGTAAGAATAGCTAGTATCAAGACGACAAGAAATAACAAGTGTTGGGCACCTGGGTGGCTCAGTTGGTTAAGCGACTGCCTTCGGCTCAGGTCATGATCCTGGAGTCCCGGGATCGAGTCCTGCATCGGGCTCCCTGCTCGGCAGGGAGTCTGCTTCTCCCTCTGACCCTCCTCCCTCTCATGCTCTCTGTCTCTCATTCTCTCTGTCTCAAATAAATAAATAAAATCTTTAAAAAAAAAAAAAAAGAAATAACAAGTGTTGGTGAGGATGTGGAGAAAATGAAACCCTTTCACACTGTTGGTGGGAATGCAAACTGGTGCAACCACTATGGCAAACAGTATGGTGTTTCCTCAAAAAAATTAAAAATAGAAATACCATATGATCCAGTAATCCCAATACTGGGTAGTTGCCCAAAGAACACAAAAACACTAATTTGAAAAGACATATGCACCCTTATGTTTAGAGAATTATTTACAATAGTTAAAATATAAAAGCCATCAACTGATGAGTAGATAAATGATATATATATGTATATATGTGTGTGTGTGTATATATATATATATTAGTCATAAAAAAGAATGAAATATTGACATTTGTGACAACATGGATAGACCTAGAAGGTATTATTCTAAATGAAATAAGTCAGACAGGTAAAGATAAATACCACATGACTTCACTTGCATGTGGAATATAAAAATTAAACAAAAAACACAAAAAATAAGGTAGAATCAGACCCATAAATACAGAGAACAAACCAAAGCTGCCAGAGGGGAGAGTGGTGAAAGGATAGGCAAAATGGGTGAAGGGGTGTGGGAGGTATAGGCTTCTAGTTATGGGATGTGTAAGTCAGGGGGGAGGAACATTACAGGGAACAAATAGGGAATTCAGGCAATAGTATTTAATAGTGTTGTATGGTGATAGATGGTAGTTACACTTGTGGGCATAACATGAGATACACAGTTGTTGAACCAATGTTGTAAACATGAAAATAATGTAACATTGTTTGTTAACTATATTCCAATAATAATTAGAAAGGACACAGTGTGCACGACAGAATATTAGGTGCAAAACAAATAGCTACCACAACAACATAAAAAGGAGGGAGGAGTTTACCTGGGGGTGGGCATGACTTAATCATGTGAAAACCCTTAAGTGTCTGGGACATTTCTGTGGAGGAAGAAATCTCCTGTTGGCCTTAAAGATGCAAATAGCCATGGGTAAAATGCCTGTGGAGTGGCCACATTGCAGGGCACTGCAAGCACCCTCCAGGAACTGAGGACAGTCCACATCTGTCAAACAGTAAGAAAGCAGGGACCTCAGCCCCACAGCACATGTAGATGAATTCTGCCAAGAATTCCAAGGGAGCTGGGAAGAGGAGCTTTCCCAAGTCAAGCCTCTGCTGAGACCTTAGCCTTGGCTGGCATGTTAACTGTAGCCTGTTGAGACTCCTAAGCAAAGAATCTAGGAAAGCCATTTCTGTACTCCCGACCCATGGAAATGGAGGTAATAAATGTTTTGAGCTGCTGAGTCTATACTAATTTATGCAGCAATTGAAAATTACCATATTATTCCCAATAAAAATCTGTTATCTTAAACCTTCCTCCATCATTTTAGACATATATAATTAGGTGTAATATTTCCAATTGTTGAAACATCACAAATAATGTCCTTTGCTCTATAATTCCTTTGTCAGTCCCTGGTTCAAGATCTTACAGTTTCTGGCCCAGAATACTGCAATATTCTTTCCACCTCTCCACCCTTTTTCCTCAGTCATTCCCTCTTATTATTGGCCAGTCACTCTGAAGAAAAAGGTACTTTTTTAAAATACGTAATAACTTACGCTACTCCTACTTTTAAAACCTTTGCTGATTCTTCATTTCCTTGAAAATGAATTGCCAACTCCTTTGCAAAAACTGTAAGATTCCTTACCAGAAGCTCTAAGTAAAGGTTGTAAAATATATTTTCACTGCCCAATGACCAGAATGACATAGAACGGGATCTAGAGGAATACCCAGAGGAGTCTAATGTGCAGTCAAGGCTGAGAGCCACCTCTGTAACTTGTTCTCCCCTCCTGACCTCCCCTCTCCTGAATCTTGAAATCTGTCCACATAGACTAATCCATATTCTCCAGTAATCTCCATGCCCTTCCTCATGCAAAAACTTTCTCCAGCCAGTTTAGCTTTCCTCATTCATTACATGACCCATTCTCTCACTAACAGAGTCAACCACCTGGCGCCTTCGTTCTTCTGCCATGCCAGTCTGACAAAACTTCAGACCTAGGTCAGTCCAACTGTTTTCCTACTCCGCTTAACCCTGGACTACCAGTAGAGATGAAGAAAATGCTAAGTCCAAGCTTGAGACATGGCAATGTGTGGTCTCCATCTTCGACAAACACATGCTCACCCTGACTAGGGATTCTTCTGACTTTCCTCCCACTCCCATTCCATATTATAGCTTGTTCAAACCTTTTCCACCTGGTCTCAAATTTTTTCAGACCTCATCCCTTCTTTCCCAGAGAAAAAGAGAAATAAGAACTCCTTCAATCTCCTGCGAATATGTCTCTACGCATTCCTATGTTCTTCTTCTCTTTTCATATCATAATGGAAAAGGCATCCATTCTTCTATATAGGGCACATTTTTACCACTTAAGTTCTCTACAAGCTCTTTCAGGACCTCGTTTCCTTGATTGTATTTCCCCTCTCCTTCCCCGTATGTGTGTGTCTGTGTGTTTACGTATATAATGTTATATACATTATATACATATTTTAAGTTATATATGTTATATTAATATATACACATATATATAAAATATATATTTAAGTTCTATTTCTCTTTAATATTGAATGACTTAAATTCCCAAATAATAATCACTGACCAGGGAGATTACACCAAACATCTAAGGGTCATCAGGACGGATCCTTGTGGGGTTGAGAAAAATCACTCCATTTGAGGTCATTAGAAGACTAATTCTCTACTATTTTACATAATTATAATTCTACAGTCCTAAGGAGCCTTGAGTACAACTTTAGTATTAGGTACATAACAAATGCTAATGTAAGATTTAAATACACACCACAAGCATTGCCTAATTTTATAGAGAAACTGAGTTACAAAATGATTCCCCTTGCTACTGAATGAAAAGAGTGGACTAGTAATTAAGTGTAATTAATTCTCATGGCATGCAAGCTTCAAATATAAAATTCCAGGAGACTATATAAATAACTTTTAAATATTTGAGTCCCCATATAGATATTTTAAAGCAGATTTTGAATTAGATGCCCTTTTAATTCAACGAGATTTTTAAATCATTTTCATTTATGCTTGCATATTGAAGGATTTTAGAGAGCCTCTAGCAACACACTTTTTTTTTCTTTCACCACAAGACATAAACCCAGAGGATCTCTATGAAAGTCAAGGTCATAAATTCAATAAGTATAAAATAATTTTGAAATTCAACAGGATTAAGCAACAGTGACATTTATTTTTCAGGAAAGTTATTTTCAAGCTAGAATATACCCCAAAGGAAAACCCATAGTGAGAACCATTAATAATTGCACATTCTTATACCTATCTCATAATTGAAACGATTAGCTTTACTCACATACTTAATACTTACAATTTTCAGCAACGGAATATGATCAAATGTGACTACATACAAGGTTAACCTGCCATATGAGAATTCTAATTCTTGACTACGTAAACTTCACTAATGTTTTAAAAACTCATTTACATAAAATATACCACAGAATAGCTTCACTGGCAACATTCATAAATCTAGATCCAATTGCTATGAAAGAAGCAGTTTTTCTGCCAAAAATATTTTACACTACAATTTATATGCAGAATACATTGCTTGGACCATCATATTACTTGGCCCGGGGATGCTTCATGCTCCATTTTAGTTATCCATATGCATATGAAGATAGGTATGAAGTAGTCATTACAGAATTATCAATAGAGCATGTACCCACACTGTGATTTTAAAGTATAAGACATTACACATAGTAGGTGCTCAAAAAGTATCTGTTGATATTATAAAGATGAACTGAATAGGACCCATTGATGGTATCTCTTATCTACATTATAACTAAAGGAATTTATTCAATGACATACCCAATGGGACTGAAGCCCAGAAACCTGGAATGACTTTTCAATTTATATTACTAACCCCAAATTTTGCTCTTTAAGTAAATACAATGGACATAGGTGAAAACACAGCTCTCTGAATCAGGTGGTCTCATTGATAAAACTACTTCCCAGGGTATCACCTGTGCATTTTTTCCCTTCATCATTCAAGTACTAATGCATGCCCACCCCCCATAAGATCTTGTTTTGGAGAATATGAAATATTGATGATATTAAGCCTGAGGAAATAACCTAGATCAATTTACTTATATTTTCCTACTGCATAAAATAACAGCAAACATCCGAACTAGACAGTGCATGTTCTATTTACTGACACTGCTAAAATAATGAGAACACAGTCCCAACAATAAGACAGGGAAACTATAAAACACTGATCGTCTCTCCTTAAATTCCAAGTGAGGATCTGGGATCACCTTGTGAATTAAAATGAGATCAAGTCTTAATTTCTTAATCTTTAAAGATTTACTGTTTTAATCTATATATTTTAGTGATACTATTTATCTAGTAATACATCATACTGAAAAGTATCTATTGATTGAAATCAAAGTAGTTTAAAGAATTTGTTAAGGGAGGTGGACAAAAACACGATGGCAAATATTTTGACAGTGTTTCAAGAACAACAACTTGAGAAAGTAGATCAATACTTTGCCATTGTTCTCAAGTGACGAAAATCTCAATCCAGGGGTGCCTGGGTGGCACAGCTGGTTAAGCTTCCGACTCTTGGTTTTGGCTCAAGTCCTGATCTCAGGGTGCTGAGATCTAACTCCATGTCAGGCTCCATACCGAGTCTACTTAAGACTCTCCCTCTCTCTCTGTTCCTCTGTCCCTCCCCCATGGGAGCTCTCACATGTGCGCTCCCTCTCTAAATATAAATAAATCTTTTAAAAAATAAATGAAATCTCAATCCATTAGTGTGTGGAAATATAGATCAAACTCAGTAAGACTGCCAGGTTGCTTTGGTGAATTTCTATTTTGACCTAGTACTGCTCCTGAATAGCAGCTACACTTCTTTCAAAGATGGTGCCAACTTTGTTTAGGCTTCTGTAGGGTCTGAGATGGGAACGTTGGGAAGCCCCAGAAATATCATTATCTTTTAAACAAGAGAGATTTTTTTAAAAAGTACTCTCTAGTATCTTTCCTGCATACGACCTTTTAGGCCATCAGAAAACCTCTCTAATGTTAAACCTTATAGAATGATGGTTATGGTATAAATAACAAAGTATCTTATTTGGACTGAGGGCCTAATCAGATACCCAAAACACAGCTGATTTAGAAGTTATACAAAGTTCAAATAATCATGTTGACTAAAGAGTTTTCCTGGACTCTTTAAAACTCAAATATTTCATAGCATAATTATTATGTTTTATTACATCTCTTAGGAAAAAAATCATCTAAATATCAACTACTTTCTTTAATTACAAATATAACTTACTGTGTCCTTTTAGTTATAGATGGGCTATTCATTTTATAAACTGGTCAGAAATAGAAAGGGAACTCTAACCTAGACTTGACTGAGTTACTCAGCTCCCTGGCAAGGAAAAAAATCACTATACGGCCCCAGAATATTCTCTTTAGTGCTAGAGTAATAAAGTAGAAAATCAACCCTGCCCTTAAAGAAATTCCTATTTTGGAAGACATCAGTCTTATAAACGAGACAGAACAATGGTATATAATTAACTACTTAAATTATGTGATACAAACAATATACACAATTTTTTTTTTTTTTTTTTTTTTTTTTTTTTAAAGATTTTATTTATTTATTTGAGAGAGAGAGAATGAGAGCTAGTACATGAGAGGGGGGAGGGTCAGAGGGAGAAGCAGACTCCCTGCCGAGCAGGGAGCCCGATGCGGGACTCGATCCCGGGACTCCAGGATCATGACCTGAGCCGAAGGCAGTCGCTTAACCAACTGAGCCACCCAGGTGCCCCTACACAATTTTTTAACACAATAGGAGGTAGAACAAATTCACATCCTAGCTTTACTTTTTAAATAATTCACATGAAAATATTGGCATAATTTGTGGTAGACAGATTTTTGACTAATTACTTGAGATGGTTCGCCTGCTAAAACTAAATATATCAGTGTTAATTTAATCAACCAAATCAAATAAAGAACTGATCTTTTAAATTGAATTGTCCAGGCAATTTAATCAAGATGGTATTTCCAGTTGTTCATATAGACCAAGTTTCATATTAACGACCTCGTGCCAAGTTCCTCCAGGCAGACGAAAGAGATGTTTCTCTCTTAGAAGACATTGAGGATATTAGGGACAAATGGAACATTAGACACAGAACAATCCAAACTGTTCCATTAGGACAGTGTGTACTAAAGCAGTTCTATCAATACTGCAAATAAATGCTGTTAAAACTAGTGACTGAATGCTTTAACCACATAATAAACTTGACATTTGAAACATTACAAAGGTATACAGACTGTTGACAAACCAGTATTACTAATTCTTAGAACAGTGGCTGCAAGAGACTGCTTGAAGTCCTGTCATTACATTTCCTTGCCCTGAAAAATCTTGACTTGCATCACACCAAACATTCTCTACCTTACATTTCCTTAAAAAAAATCCTGAAAGCTGATCTGAGAGGGTGTCTTGTATTCATCAGTGCTATTGCCCAAATATTTTAGGTTCTGCTCCCTGATCCTTGGAGTTAGGTGTGATCTTTAATTTGCTTTAGCCAATGAAATGTGAGAAGTGAAACACGCCATTTCTAGGTTGAAGCCCAAGTGTACTTTGCACACTCTTTCTTTCCTTTATGCCACAGGGACCAAAAATGTTAGATAATGGCAGCTCCATAGCTAGGGTTCTGGAGTACAGCAATGCCTCTAGGCAACCCAAGATGGACATGGATAGTAAGTGATCTTTGTGGCTTTCAACCACCATGATCTTGAAATATCGGTTGCTTTTGTTATTGTACCAGAATCTATCTCATCTTGATGGATCTGCCTTGGAATAGTAAAGTGTATCTTTTAGAAGATAAAGAGACAAGTCCCCTGGAACAAGTATTTAGAGCACTTTGAAAACCTATATATAATGTCCTGAGAAAATAAAATTAAGCCATATCAACATTTAGCCCACTTTGAAAGGCAACAGCATCAAATGAAAAAGTTGAGCCTATGGATATGTAATTCAGGAAAATTTATAATGTATTATTTAAAAAAAGGACTAGAGATATGGATTATAAATCAAGGTCTAATCTTACGTGATCTGGAATCAAATATTAAATCCTAACAGTTCAGTCTCCTAATGTGAAAATAAAAATGCAACAATACTTGTCCTTTTTAACTCCCTTTGACACTCTAAGGTCAAAAAACATAAGCAGGCTGTTGTGGAAAAAATTAACATACAGCATAAATGACATGGTAATATTTTACCACCACTAAAAGCTGTATAGCAAGGTAAAAATGTTTCTGCCTTATCCTGTTTTTGGTGCTAGTGATTGATGGAGAATATAATTCTGTAAAGATGCTTTAGCAACAAAAAATTACAGCATAATAATTTTCAAATTCGGGTACCACTTTTCATTCCAAATCATTTTCATATAAATTAAAAGCTAGGCTAACACTGACAAAATGAGAGATTCTGTATTGCATCGGTAAATCAGTTGTTTGAGTCCATCTCTGTCTTTCCAAGTCTGCCACCAGCCAAGGCCAGACGCTCATTATCTTTCACCTGGACTATTATAATGTCCCCTTAACTGACTCCATGTCTCTAATATCTTCTCATCCATTCGTGTCTGCTCAGCCCCCATATTAATGTCCCAAAGTATGTTTAATGTCCTAAATATGTCATGCCCTAAGTAACCTCTAAAGCATGGAAAAACTTTGATGAAAAGGCAATTCAGGCAGAAGAGATACCACAAATTAAATTGAGAGGATGCAAATGGACCTAAAATGTTCACAAGTCAATGGAGAAATCTTTTATATGAGAATCTGAGGTTGGGGAGAAGTATAATATTGGCTACATCAGGAGGGGCTACACTGGACAGTCATGATGGAGGACTTAAAAATGAAGAATTGTGGTATTAATTTAGGTGTGCTATTGAAGAAAAGACATCATGAGAACAGGGTACCTTCTTAAAAGGTGATTTGAAAATTCAGAACTTAAGTGACAAATGGCTAGGACTTAGGCTAAGAGACCATTAAGTATAATAGATACATATTACATTTACTTATATATGTTGTTAGAAAATAATATAAGGAAATATGACTTACTTATAATTAAGTAGCTCTGACATGTACACATGGCTAACATACTGTCTAAATGGAAATGACATTATATGTTAAAAAAATAAAAGTAGGAAGGGAAAAATGAAGGGGGGGAATCGGAGGGGGAGACGAACCATGACAGACTATGGACTCTGAGAAACAAACTGAGGGTTCTGGAGGGGACAGGGGTGGGGGGATGGGTTAGCCTGATGACGGGTATTAAAGAGGGCACGTACTGCATGGAGCACTGGGTGTTATACGCAAACAATGAATCATGGAACACTTACATCAAAAACTAATGATGTAATGTATGGTGATTAACATAATAAAATTTAAAAAATAAATGGAAATGATTATCTTCAAAATGACCAATGAACCAGTTCTTCAAATAGCAGCTTCATTTCCCAACTGTTAAGACAGGTTTAATGTAACAAATTCCAACCATCAGCAATAGCTAGTTTATGAGATAGATGCTCCTACGTATCCCATGGGATTCAGAAATAGATGAGCTTAGAAGTGCCTTTTTTGCTTCATCTTATAGGTCCCTAAAGGAAGCTCTGACTAAAATCCAGACATGTTATTAGACCAGCATATTGCATTTGTATATTTTCTTATTTATGTATCTAGTTTGAGACCGAGAGGTCAATATTGGGGGATTTCATATGAAAAGTAAAGATTTCCAGCTTCTCTTGAAAATGTGGAGGATCCAGGAATACCTGGGTCCTCATTTCAGCATGGGATTAATTAGCTGAAACCGAGTAGCAGGGCCTCCTCAGATGAAATATGCCTTACCATTTCTCTACAGTCCCTTAGGGTGATAGTCTAAATTTCTAAACTAAGGCTTTCCCCTCAACTAAGGCAAAACTTAACTCACAATTCCAATATGAAAACAGATGAAGGGGGGCTGCTTGCATTGCAGGGAAAAGTAGAAAATGAAGAAGCCCATGAATCAGGGCTCACCCTACTCATTACATGAAGGCATCTATGAGGAATCTAGCTAGAAACCCCTACCTTGGAAGAGACCCATGCAAGAAAGAGTTCCTAGAGTGTAAGCTTCATTAGGGGATTTGAGTTCCACTACCATCAGTACCTCGTGTATTACTCACACCAGCACTTAAACGTTATACTTAAAGGTGTCAGCAAGAGACATCAAAAATACCTAGAACAGCATGAATACCTAAAATGAGATGGAGAAAGGTGTTCTCCATTCAGAGCCAACCTTCTCTAGTCTCTCTGGCACAGAACAAAGCTCGTAAGTAATAAGGTGTGCATGGAACAAACTTAAGAGATGAAACTGTTTTTTATTTGTTGGAATTTTGGGTCACCCAATGATTTGTATTCATGAACAACAAAACATGTTGTTATTATAAATTCTAAATTATGGAGTACATGATGAAGAAAATTTACCTTCAAAAGTTTGCTTTTGCCAAAAAACTGCATGTTTCACTGAGCTAATGCAGAAATCAATGTACTGGAATGAATTCACAGTACATTAACTTCTTGCAAGTTACTGTAAAAAAAAAAAAAAACTTTGAAATATCGCCAAGGTGTAAAATTAAATATGACTCCCTGCCTTGATTTATACTGTAAGCTGGTAATGGTGAATTTGTTTCACTTACCAATAAATTTGTTTCCTAATGCATTGTGTATCACCTAATCTAGAGATTTAGGCTTTTCTTATCTCCTAAAGACAAACAGCCATCTTACGATTTTTTTTAATAATATACCAGCTAAAGGAAAAAAGTTGTGGAGGGAAGTGAGATTTTTGTTTTCCTCTAATAAAGTTAAAATAGTCAACAATCTTCCAGTTATACTAATAATGTCAAGGAACTGTGGATAATTGAGAGAATTGAAGTAATACCAACCAAGGTATTTGAAGGTGTGAATTCTTGTTTTAGATTTGTTGGAAATGATCAGGTGAAACCAATCCATACTGGGATTTATGCAAAAATCAGGGACATAATATACAGACCATAGAGGTAAAAATTACTTTCTGGCTTTGATTCTGCATATGAGACTCAAAAGTTGAGGGTTGTCAATAGTTATGATTCTAAATGTAGAGATAAGGAAAATGGAAAGCAAAAGAGGAAAGAGTTTGAGGAAGAAAATATTCTCACCAAAGGCTACCAACTACTGATTTTTGGTATATTTTTCATTTTTTGGTCAATGTTCTTTATTTTTTTGGGGGGGGTAAGTTGTACTTATACTATCTTACTAGCTACCTAATACTCATTTTGCAGCACAAAGTACCGTGACAGGACTATTTAAAATATCCTTAGTTATTTGGCCCAAACTGGAAATGAAGCCTGGATAATTACTACTATTGGAAAAGAAATATAAAATGCTATATATGAGTAAAATATGGAATATTATGCAGTGTCCCCAAAGGAATAAACAAATTATAAAAGAATGGCGGCAATTTATATATTAAGAGATACACTCTGGAATCAAGGGGCATGGATGAAAAAACAAGCTCTCACATTACTAGCTGGGCAATTTTTTTTTTTTTTTTAAGATTTTATTTATTTGACAGAGAGTGCATGCACACAAGCAGGGGGAGGGGCAGAGGGAGAAGCAGACTCCCCACTGAGCAGGGAGCCCGATGTGGGGCTTGATCCCAGGACTCTGGGATCATGACCTGAGCCAAAGGCAGACGCTTAACCGACTGAGCCACCCAGGCACCCCACTAGTTGGGCAATCTTATACAACCTCTCTATTTCTTAATTCCCTTATCTAACATAGTAATAAGTAACTGACAATGTTGATGTAAAAATAAAATGAGCTAACAGAGCATTTAAAGACAGATATATCCTACTGTAAATGTTAAGTATTAGCCATCATTATTTATCAGGAAAAAAAAATTGGAATACAACTACCCTATGATCCAGCAATCCCACTACTGAGTATATATGCAAAGGAAATTAAATCAATATCTTGGAGATATCTCTACCCTCCCATGTTCATTGCAGCACTATTCACGGTAGCTCAGATGTGGAAACAACCGCTATGTTGATTCATAAAGAAAATATGCCATTTATATATAATGGAATAGGACTCAGTCTTTTTTTTTTTATTCTTATGTTAATCCCCATACATTACATCATTAGTTTTAGATGAAGTGTTCCATGATTCATTGTTTGTGCATAACACCCAGTGCTCCATGCAGAATGTGCCCTCCTCAATACCCATCACCAGGCTAACCCATCCTCCCACCCCCCTCCCCTCTAGAACCCTCAGTTTGTTTTTCAGAGTCCATCGTCTCTCATGGTTCGTCTACCCCTCCGATTTCCCCCGCTTCATTCTTCCCCTCCCGCTACCTTCTTTTTTTTCTTAACATATATTGCATTATTTGTTTCAGAGGTACAGATCTGAGATTCAATAGTCTTGCACAATTCACAGCACTTACCAGAGCACATACCCTCCCCAGTGTCTATCACCCAGTCACCCCATCCCTCCCACCCCAACCCCTACTCCAGCAACTCTCAGTTTGTTTCCTGCAATTAAGAATTCCTCATATCAGTGAGATCATATGATACATGTCTTTCTCTGTTTGACTTATTTCACTCAACATAATACCCTCTAGTTCCATCCACGTCATTGCAAATGGCAAGATCTCATTCCTTTTGATGGCTGCATAATATTAATGGAATAGGACTCAGTCTTAAGGAAGGAAGGAAATCCTGCCATTTGCAACAACATAAATGAACTTGGAGGCCGTTATGCTAAGTGAAATAAGCCAGGCACAGAAAGACAATACTACATGATTTCACTTATATATAGGATCTCAAATAGTTGAACTCAAAGCACAGTAGAGTGGCAGTTACCAGAAGTTGGGGGATGAAGTGGAAAGACACAGGTCAAAGGGTATAAAATCCCAGTTGTACAAGATGAATAAGTTATTGAAATCTAATGTACATTTTGGTGACCACAGTAATACTGTTTTATATACTTGAATTTTGCTAAGAGGATAGATTCTAATTGTTCTCACCACACATAAAAAAATAGTAACGATGTGACGTGATAAATGTGTTAACCAGCTTGATTGTGGTGATCATTTACCATTGTATACATATACCAAAACATCAAATTATATAACTTAAATACACACAACTTATATTTATCAATTATATTCCAATAAAGGTGAAAATGAGATGGATGTATATTATAAATGTAAATAAAAACACAAGCTAAATAATTATATGTATTTATACTTCAGAAATACATATAAACACATGCAGAGTGGATTAGAATGTTACAAATTAAATATGAAGGAACCTAATAGGATTGGGGATAGTGAAAGGGGAAATTAAGGAAATGAATTAAAGAAATATGTGCATGGACTGAGAATAAGAGCATGCAGCAACTCCATCAGATCCTCTCTCCAAGTATTTTAAATATTAGACACAGAGACCATGGAAAAGATAGGGGAGCAAGTCTAGGCTGTTAGACAAGACTCAAGAGACCAAAAGACACAGACACACATGGCAGGGAGCAGTAAGCAGAGGCTAGAGTCATGTGTGTTTCCTCCTGAGGCAGAGGAGGTTCTCTTTGCCTCCTTCACTCCCCATGTATCTAACAATCGGCCCCAATGCCTGGGGTTACCTAAGTCTGTCCTCATTCTTTGAAATTAAAAATAGTCTGATAATATATCAGTTTGAGTGGGTACTTGAAAGAGAAAATTTCCTTAGGATACACACGATAAAGCACTTTAGTTCAACTTGAGACAAAATTCAAGGACACAAAAAATTATAATGACCTTCAAGATACCGGTTATTTTTCTCCTGCCCAAAGCCCTGCAGTGGACACTGGGTGGGGCAGCAATGGGAAAAACAGTATATTTGAAATTTCTGTGCATGATGATCCATGGTTCCACTTCTTTGTATCACATGGAGAATCTGAAAAGATTTAAAATACTTGAATTTCCTCCAGTGTGATACCGTTATCAAGACTGGGCTGTGTGGGCCCTGAGATTTTACTCCATGTAAATGGAGGTTATGAAATAACGTAGGCAATGCCCCCAGGCAGAATGCCTAACACATAGCACATATACTTGAAAAGCTACTATCTTACTCTTCACCTCTCCTAGGCATGGCTCCAATATTCAGGAGAAACTGTTAAAACTTATTGATTGCTACTTTCACTGATGATATCAGTGGGAAGGAATATAGCTGATGATAAATCTGGAATGTAGCCCCTAGGACTTAACAGTCTTAGATGTGAGGATAAGGGATGTGGGAAGAAATAGGAATACTTTTGAAAACTGGGTCAGGGATAGATGGGGACACTGGCAAGAGTGGTGATACAAACTTGAGAGTGGGAAGTGGAGAACTCAGTTTCAGATAGTTTGTGGGCTGAGCAGAACAATTAAAGATGTTAAAATAATTGAAGATATTTGAAGTCAGGAGAAAAATCACTAATTATACATCTGAGATATAAATATTGGCAGAGCATTGAGGTGGCAAGGTAGGTGATAAGGGCGATGTTGAGAATAGGAAGAGATTATCTTGAACAGAACACTAAGCCATCTTTCTGACATGGGTTGATGAGAGAAGAGTCATCCACCTTCTGCTTAAACCTCCTCACTGATTAGAAACTATTCTACAACAGTCAGCTGAACAGCTGTAAAATTGGAAAGATCTTTTTAAAATCTAAATGGAGCTCACTCTACTCAGTGGTTCCAAATTAACTTTATTCAATTAAAAAATCTAAAATATTGCCTATATAAGAATATAAAGGTATTTCAAAAATCTGTGTATACACACACACACACACAATATAGTGTGTGTGTGCCCCCTACATTTTTAAGTTTATAAGCATTTTATTTTCCAGGCTAAACATAGAGTGTTTTATACTCTAGCTCATATGCAATATCTAGCTCTTGATTATTGTGCTCATTTTTCTCCAATGTGTTTCCATTTGGCAGTAAGTTCTTAAATGATGGTTAAAGGAACATGGTGTGCCAATGTCACTTTCAACCACACATTTCATGTACCATCTGCTGCAGCCATACTGGACTTCCTCCCACTGCTCCCCACATACCGTCTGCCCTTGAATGACTCCTTCCTTTGCCTATTATGTTCTTTCCTCAGTCTTCTTTTTAAGGTGTTTCTCTTTATGGTGAACTTGCATTCATCTTTTGAACCCTCACTCAAGTCCATTTCTTCAAAGAGCATTTTCCCCAATTTGACAGACCAGTTCTGTATTCTCACAGAAATATAGTCATACTTCCATGTAAAACATGACTTATATTAGATTTTATCTTTACATGTTTTTCTCCCTTTCCAACTTATTAGTGTCCAATTCTTAGGTCATTAATTCATTAATGCAGGACCTATTTATCAAACACCTAGTATGCATCAAGCACTACGCTACACCTTGGTTATGTAGCGTTAGATAAAACTTACGGGATCCTTGCTCTCAAGGGCCTTGTAGTCTAGTTATTGACTTATATTAAAATATATGCCCAGGAAATATAATTTCAAATCATCCTAAGTGCTAGGACAAAATTGATCAGGGAACAGATTAAGAGGGGACATCATTTAAAATGGGTAATCAGACAAGGCCACTCTAAGAAAGAAAATATGATCTAAAAAGTGAAGGATGAGTAGATGTTTAATAGGCAAAGAACAGGCTTTCAGCCAAAACAGATGCTCAGCGTTTCTTGAATAAACAGGAGTACAATACCCTCATTATTATGTCGTATTTACCCATTTTCTCTGGGTCATTTAAATACTATTTTGTGCATGTTTTGTTAATCATCTTAAATACGTCCCAATATATGAAGTTTACATTAAAATAAATGAAATGCATAATTTGTGTAGTGACTACTGATGAATTTTCAGTTTGTAGCCAAATCAGAAAGTCTTGTTTTTTAGGAACCACTATAAAGTTTTGTATTCCCCCATTCTGAGTATGTATGTTCAGTTGCCTTTTGGGTACCATAATGCAGAACTGTGCTTTTTCCTATCTTCTTTCTCCTATTCTTAGTTGTAGCTCATTATTCCAGCTTGTTAAGCACTCCTAATCTTGATTCTGACATCCAACATATTAGCTATAACTCTCAGCTTTATATCATCCCCAGATTTGATAAGCATGCCATCTGTGTCTTTATCGAAGTTGTTAATCAAAATGTTGTGCAAAAAGGACCATTCAGCCCCCTTAGCATTCAGCCTGGAAAATAAAATGTTTATAAATTTGTAAATGTGGGAGACATTATATTGAATTATATATACTATACTGAATATATATATATATTTCCAGATTTGTTGGAATACTCTTATGTAGACAATATTTTAGATTTTTTAATTGAATAAAGTTAATTTGGAACCATTGAGTAGAGGGAGCTCCATTTAGATTTTAGAAAGATCTTTCCAATTTTACAGCTATTCAGCTGACTGTTGTAGAATAGTTTCTAGTCAGTGAGGAGGTTTAAGCAGAAGGTGGATGACTCTTCTCTCATCAACCCATGTCAGAAAGATGGCTTAGTGTTCTGTCCAAGATAATCTCTTCCTATTCTCAACATTGCCCTTATCACCTACCTTGCCACCTCAATGCTCTGCCAATATTTATATCTCAGATGTATAATTAGTGATTTTTCTCCTGACTTCAAATATCTTCAATTATTTTAACATTTTTAATTATTCTGACCAGCCCACAAACTGTCTGAAACTGAGTGCTCTACTTTCCACTCTCAAGTTTGTATCGTACTCATACTCTTGCCAGTGTCCGCATCCATCCCTGACCCAGGTTTTCAAAAGTATAGCTGATTCTGCCGTTTCTCCTCCTCTCACTACTACTGTTCCCTCTGACTCTCAGACACCTTCTTCCCTGTGCTCCTCCATGGCCTCTGCCTTTTTTCATTCTCACAGGGGCTACTACAACTCTCTTCCAACTAGTTTCTCTACCTTTAATTTTTCTTTTATCTAATCCACAACCTCAAACCTGAAGCCAAAATGATCTTTCCAAAATAAAACTGGAATCCTATCACAGCCTTGGTTAACAACCCTATTTCTAAAGCAGAAATGTCTTAACAGTTTGAGATTTGCAGAATCAGTGGGAGAGTTAAAGGTAGAGTCAGAACGAGGTCTCCTGGTTTCATTTATCCTCAAGCAATTTCACATAGAGGGCAACTGTTGGGAACATCTACTACTGATGAGTGTGTCCTAGCAAACATTATGAGGTATATAAGCCCCTGGAGTGAAATGGTTAAGAACTACTGTCCTAAAGCTGTTATACAGGTGTGACTAAGACCCTTAAACTCTGTGGGTATTTCTTAGAGAACAGATTTCAAGTTTTAACATTTAATATTTTACATCTCTTTCAGCTTTATATAGCTTCTGTCCCATGAACATAAGGAGGTTCTGTTTTATGTTGATAATATTTAAGTTTTATCATAAAAATAATTTTAGTTAACAATGGAACTTTATTGGATATGTATCCCTGAAAAAAAGTTCCAACAGTGTAGCCCTTAAAAAAAATTCAAACATTACAAATAGTAGCCTGAATAACAGTCTTTCTACTATTTGAGTTCCTACACAAGTTAATTCTAACTTGTATTTCCAACCTCGTTTTCTAACACCTACCTATACAGAACTAGTCACCTTTACCAAACCACAATGCCCACTTTTCTCCTTTAAGACCCAGTTCCAATCTCTTTTCTCTGAGACACTGTTACAAAAATCATCCCAGAATTAGTTTATCATGGACTTCCTCAAGCACTCCTCATATTTCTCTTCTGGCACATTGTGTATTTAATTAGGCTTACTTATTTACAAGTATACTTTTTTTTTTTAAAGATTTATTTATTTGGGGGGGGGGGAGGCAGAAGGAAGAGAGAGAGAGAGAATCTAAAGCAGACTCCCTGCTGAGCATGAAGCCTGACTCTGGGCTTGATTTCACAACCCAGAGATCATGACCTGAGCAGAAATCAAGAGTTGGATGCTTAACCCACTGAGCCACCCAGGAGCCCCTCCAAGTCTATTCTCATCGAAAGAGATTCTCAGGAAAATCCTCAAGAGGAGTCAGAATCCTAGTGCCAATATTTTAGATATGTGTGTGAATATATGTATGTATACATTTATGTATACGTGTGTATGAACATAAACATGTATATATTTTACATTAAACCATTCTTTTGAATTATAAATTCCTCATTAACTTTTAAAGTTTATTTTTAACTTTTTAAGTTTGAGATGTAATTCACATAATAAAGTGCACAATTTTTTAGGATATTCAGACTTGTACAACTACTACAGCACAATCAATTTTAGAATACTATTGTCACCCCCCCCCCAAGAAAACTGCAAATCCATTAGCAGTCTATCATAAGAATTCTGTTCCCCTAAAATTCAGATATTGAAGCCCTAAGCCCCAAGATGATGGTATGTGTGAGGTAATTAGGCTTAGAGGAGGTCATGAGGGTGGGATCCTCACAACGAGATTGGTGCCCTTTTAAGAAGAGACACCAGAGAGTTCTCTCTTCCCCACTCCCCTGATAGACTGGTTGATGTCCTGAAATTTTTGTTTCCTTGTAATTGAAAAACCAAGTATGTTGACTCAGAGAAGGGGGATAATACCAAATTTGGAAGTCCTCCTAATAGTCCTGCATTAGAGTGAGTATCTCTGAGTATTACTCACTCATCTTTATATACTGTTATATAGAAAAAAGCCTGATATAACCTAAATGTTTCATTGATGTTTGTTAAAAGAATAAATGAATAAACAAATGAAGGGCTGTATTGGGAACAGTGGTTCATTAGTTGAATTCCTGGACTAGGAGTTCCTCAAACATTTTTAGTAGTAGACTCTTCTCTCCAAGTGAGAAGTTATCAGTAAGACTTGGTCTCTATTAATTAATAGGTCAAAATTAGAAAATAAGAAATAAACAATATGGTACCTGGATAGAAGTGGATCCCCTATACTCTGAAACCAAAAAAACCAAAAACAAAAAAATAAATGGAAATACAAGTTCCATACATTGTTCAAGAAAATAACCAAAAGCCCCATTTTCTTTCTTACAACACTTCAGCATTGTTTTGCCAAGTAATTTTCCAGATTGTGATATCATTCATATAAATCCCCTTGTGTGGACACTAGACCCTATACACAGGAAGAAAGAAAGAACATAACCCTAGGTGAATGTTTCTAACCCGTGAGACATTTCCAATTACTTTTAATTTGCACATCTTTAAAAAAGTTTAGTTTCAAAAATTTACAGCCTTAACATACTGTGGTAGGCTGAATAATGGCCCCCGAGGATATCCTAGTTTTAATCTCTAGAACCTGTGAATGTTACCTTATATGTCAAAAGAGACTTTGCAGTTGTGACTAAGTTACCAATATTGCGATGGGAAGATTCTCCTGGATTATCAGCACAGGCTAGATAATCCTAAGTGTCCTTTTAAGAGGGATGTAGAAGGAGATTGGACACAGAATAAGGAGGCAAGGAGACAATGAAGCAAAGGGCTACGCCACTGGCTTTGGAGACCCAGGAAGAGGCTATTAGCCAAGGAATGCAGCTTCAGAAACTGGAAACAGCAGGAAACACATTCTCTCCTAGAGCCTTTGAAGGGAGCATGGCCCTGATGAGACCTTAATTCTGACCCAGTGAAACGGATTTTGGACTTCTGATTTCTAGAACTGTGAGAGAATAAAGGTTTTATTTTAAGTCACCAAGTTTGCAGTTTTGTTATGGCACTCATAAGGAACATACGTACATTAAAATTCTTTACACATAAGCATGGATTTACATCATGTTTTGTTAATTATTGAGTATATAGGATGTGCTGACTCTTTGCCAGATGTTGGTGACAAAAGAGTGATGAGTAGAGAGTCCCTCCCTCAAGAAGCACATGTCACCCTCTGGCAGGATCAGCTAGCAACAAAGTAGCTGAAATGTGAGAAGTCTCCAAGAGATAACAGATATTCTGAACTCTTAATGGACTCTAGGGGTTGAGGGAGGGTGGACTGGTGAGTCAGCTTGTGCTCTTCTAGAGGAGGTGATGTTTCTGATGCACATCTGGAAAGGTTATTAGCAGTTAACCAGAGAAGTAGGTTGTAGCGGAAAAATTAAAGTCATAGCAGAAATAAAATGTAGAGATGCAAAAGGCAAAGGCCCTAAGGCAGTGCCTCCTAGGTGCTGAGATGTGCAAGAACCTGAGAAGTCTGGAATTGAAACATAGGAAGGATGAGAGGTAAGGCTTCAGAGACTAAAAAAGGTAAAACCATGAGAGGCCTTGTTGGTCATGCTAAGGCATCCGGGCCACAGGTTTTAAAGTCATGTCAACCTAGGAAAGTGGTAATTCCATTTGTCTTTTGGACAGATGCCTCTGAAATGGGAAGAAAAAAAGGTGGCGGGAGGAAGGATTCAGCGAGGACAGTGGATGGGCAACCACTACAGTCAACCTAGGTGAAAGAAGTTTGAACAAAAAGCGAGAGCAACTGGGATGGAAACTCATGGGTAGAAGTGAGAAATGTCTTTAAAGCAGCAATGTTGTATTCATTTGTTTTTAAAGCAACGCTCCTATTAAAACAAACAAAAAAAAATACAATTTCAACATGAAAAACACGGAAACATTCATCTTGTCAAATTTTTCTTTTCCGAAAACAGGCACTATTAATTCTTCCCTGAGTGGTGATTTGAAGAGCTTTTCAATGTCACAAGAAACAAAGATGTAGAGGACAAAGGCAACAGGTCATTTGGCAAAATATGAGGATGGCTAAAATGGGTCTTTCTGTAACTGAGGGTGGGCTTAACTATTTCATCCATCCTGTGTGGTAGACTTGAGGATAGCTCACAATAGTTTAACAAGTTTGTCTCATCTTTGCTATAAACAAATCTTTACCAAGATACTTTTGTAAAATGCTGCATAAACCACCTCAGTTAATAAAAATGTTAACTTTCAGTCCCTGAACATGCTCTATCAGCTCAGGCAACATAAACTTGTCTATATGTAGTTGTAACAATTTTTTAGTATTTTAAATTCAGTACTTACACATAAAATATAAACTTTCTAAATGTATTAAGATTGAATTAATATTTTTCCAGTGACTGGAAACATGTGAAACATTGTTCTTTAAATCAGTGATTTTTTTTTTTATTTTGCTTTGTCTGCTATCCAGATCTCTTTATATATAGGAGCAAGTTAATAAAATTGCTATAATAGTTAAGCTGAAAATGCTGTTATCTCTGGATGAAATATTAATAAAGATAATTAATTGCCTATTAAAAATAATCCATCTGGAATCAGCTATAAAACAGATTACATTTTCATTTTTCACTTTGATGAATTAAAATTGTACATAGCTATCACTGAATCACTTGGAAATCTTTTTCTACATTCTTCCATTCTTTGAAAAACATAGCTTGTCCAGCTATAGCAATAGAACTTCATTTCCTCTAATCCCCAACTGTAGATCAAGGGCAAAGTAGACCAGTAGAACCTGGTATTCTTGTAGTCTTTGACCATGTATAGCCCAGCTGACTGCTCTATGGATCTATGTTCATTATACATAGCTCTTCTACCTAAAGACAAATGCACATACACACTTTAGAACTTCTATAAAGGCTCATTGTGTTGACTCATGTCATGTCTACACTAGTCTTTCCATTCATTCAGTGAACCTATACTGATACCTTTGATGAGCCAGACACTGTTACACATTAGGGATGAAGAAATGAACATGTTTTAGTCCTGAATCCCAATGAGCTCTAATTTTAGTGTGAGAAAAAAATAAATCTACATGGAGAAAAAAAAAAAGGTAAATACAGTCATAAAAAGAATTACAAGGAATCATGGGAATCCTCAGAATGATCCCCTCACCTCCCCTGGGAGTGGAAATAGGGGAAATACTTCCTGGAGTAGGCAGCACTTGGTCTTAATCCAAAGAGCAAAGAATCTCCTGAAATGAGGAGAAAAAGCATGCCAGGTATACTGATCATGGATGTTCTGTCATGTCCTCTTTAGGAGCTGTCATTCCTTTTTAGGAGCTGTGAAGAGGAGACCAGGAAAGAGTGCAGGCAGAGAACATGCATGGTCACACTTGCTTTTTAGTATGATGGCTGATGGCTCCTGGTGTGATAGATGTCAGGTGGATTGGTCAAGGCAAAATACTTGAACATCTACTACCAGGATTATTAGATTTTAGGATAAAAGGAAAAGATTGAGAAATACTTAAGAGAAAATTACTAAGCATTATGAAGACTTGAGGATTCAGTCCTATACTCAAAAATGTGGAAAACCTACTAAATTTTGGGCACTATTCTTGGTGCCGTGTATTTAGTTAAAAAAAAAAAAAGCAGCTATTTCTCTTGGAACTATTATCTACTGGTAGGAAAGAGATAATAAGCAATTTTTTAAGTGAATAGACAATATTGTGGTTGGTGATTAAGTGGACTATAAAGAAAAACAAAGACTAGTAAGGGACATACGAAGTAATGAAGTAGACTGATTGTTCATATCCAGTCTTTCTCTAACTCCTCTCAGAGAACCAACTGAAGGGAAGGGTGAAGGTAGAGCAACAGAGAAAAGAAAGCTCTGTACACTTTTACGTCCTGTTCTTAGACTAAGAAACAGAGTTGGAAATAACTCACCTCAACTATATTAATTTTGGCACATGCTATTTTGTTGCAAGAACTAGGTAATTCCAGTCAACCTCTGGCTGGTTGTCCCACACTTGGGAAATACATACTTTGGCATTAAACCATAGTGGGACTCAACAGGAACCAACAATTGCGGATAGGACATAAACAGGAATGCCTTAAAAAAATAAAATGCAATTTTAATATTAGTCCCCCATAGGGCTGTTCCCGAAGTCAACAGACTTGTCTGAGATTATCTGTGGTCTGAATCATCCATGGGATCTATGAGAATAGAAAATTGAGAATTTACTAGATTGCGTTGCCCATAGCTGTTTCTACCACCAGGGTCCACAAAGGACACCTTAGCATGAGGAATAATTACCCTCACGAAGAAATTTATGACATAATCCTGGGGAATTCTGCTTGTCTTAGAGATGCAGATGGAAGAGAAATCCATGTAAGAGCTTAAAAGGCCAAAGTCTTCACTGTTCTTATTAAGACAGCCAGATTCAGGTCACTGCTCTGTGCCTGTTTATACATAAAGTTAGAATTTTTCATAATGAGTGAACTCATATTACAACAAAACCAAACCAAACCTGTTTTTATTGGTGCTGTTAAGTTCACCCTCACCACTCTGCCTTGATAGATGGGGGTGTGTCTCATTCCTAGGGGTGACAAAATGAAGTATTGCCACTTACTATTTTTAAAAATCTTTTGAAAGAGGTACTATAGAATTATCTTAACACAAATATAAAGGCTATTGTTAAGTCTTGATCAAAGCGCTATTTTCATTTGGTAAAAATCTTAGATTCTCTAATAGGTTTTGCTGTTGCTCTGCAAATTCAGTTACATCTCTTTCTCAAGGATATACTCTTAACTTGAAATAACTTTCTAAATTAAAAAGATGTAAAAAATTACAGATCAATAAGATATAAAAAGGATGACCGGCATTTACAATAAATTTGCCAATTTTACCAAAAATTTTTATTTTAGGACTACTTTTTCTGTTTCTTTATTGTTATCATCCTGGTTTAACCTAAAATCATACCTTATACCATGACTACTGCAATCATCTCCAATGCATCCTTGCCCCTTTGAAGTCAAGCTATACACAGTATGGATTTTTTAAATGATTTTTTAAGAGAAGGTGATTTTAAGGGAAAAGACGGTCATATAATGATAAAAGGGTCAATACAGCACGAGGATATAACATGTACAACGAAGTAGCACACAGATGTATCAAGAAAAACTTAGAAATAATGGGTGAATTATCCAGCAATATACTAATTAAAAATTTTAATGTTACACTTACATCAATGGATAGGGAATCCAGACAGAAAATCAGTAAGGAAATATTGGCGTTAGACTTGTTAGACAAGATGGACTTTACAGACATATACAGAACATTGTATCCAAAAATCAACAGAATACACATTTTTCTCAAGTGCACATAGAATATTCTCCAGGATAAATCATGTGTTAGTAAAACTTGTTTTGTGGCCTAAAATTAAAAACATTGAAATCACATCAAGCATTTTTCTAAACACAACAGTATAAAACTACAAGTTAAAAGAAGAAAACTGGAAAATTGACAAATACATGAAGATTAGAGAACACGCTACTGAAAAACTAGTAGGTCAAAGAAGGAATAAAGAGAAATCAGAAAATACTCTGATTCAATGAAAATGGAAATACCCACACCAAAACTTAAGAGATGCAGCTCAAGCAGTTCTAAGAGGAAAGTTCATAGTGGTCAATACCTCTTCAAGGAACAAGAAAAACCTAATAACGTAATTTTATACCCCCCAAATTAGAAAAGAACAAGTGAAGTCCAAAGTTAAAGGGAAGAACATAACAACGGCCAGAGCAGAAATAGATGAAATAGAGACTCAAAAGAAACCAGAAGAGATCAATGAAACCCAGAGCCAGTTCTTTGGAAAGATAAACAAAATTAACATACCTTTAGCTAGACTCACCAAGAAAAAGGACTCAAAGTAAGAAATGGAAGGGAAACATAACTGGTATCACAGAAATACAAAGGATCTTAAAAGACTACTATGAACAATTATATGCCAATAAATTGGACAATATACAAGAAATGAATAAATTTCTAGAAACACACAAACTACCAACACTGCATCATAAAGAAATAGAAAGTCTGAACAGATCAATTACTGGTAAGGAAATTGAATCAGTTATCAAAAACCTCCCAGCAAACAAAAGTTCAGGACCAGATGGCTTCACTGGTGAATTATACCAAACATACAAAAAAGAATACCAAGCTTCTCTAAGTCTTTCAAAATGACAGAAAAGGAGGGAAAACTTCCAAACTCATTTTACAAGGCCAGCATTATCCTGATACCCAAACCAGATAAGGGCAACCCTTTAAGAAAACAAACAAATTAAAAATATATATATACCTTAAGATCATAGATGCAAAAAATCCTAAAAATATTAGCAAGCTGAATTCAACAATGCAGTAAAAGGATCATACACCATGATTAAGTCAGACATATTCCAGGAATGACAGGATGGTTTAACATCCACACAATCAACATGCTATACCACATTAACAAAACCAAAGATAAAAAGGATATGATCATCTCAATAAATGCAGAAAAAGCATTTGACAGAATACAACATCCATTTATGATAAAAACTCTCAACAAAGTATGTATAGAGAGAATGTACCTTAACATAATATAGGCCATATATGATAAGCCTACTGCTACCATCATACCTAATGATAAAAAGCTGGAAATTGTTCAAAGTTCGGTAACAAGACAGGACGCCCACTCATTACTTTTATTCAACATAGTTTTAGAAGTCCTAGTCAGAGATAATAAGCAAGAAATAAAAGGCATCCAAATTGGAAAGGAAAAAAAAAAAACTGCCACTATTTGCAGATGCATGATTTTATGCATAGGAAACTCTAAAGACTCAACACAAAAAATTGTAAGAATATATTAGGTTAACTTGCAGGATACAGAAATGCAATATACAGATCTATGATCAGTTGCATTCCTGTATATATATACACACACAATAATAATGAACTACAAGAGAAATTAAGAAAACAATCCCATCTATAATTACATCAAAAGAATAAAAACCTAGGAATAAATTTAACCAAGGAGGTGAAAGACCTATAAACTTAAAATTATAAAACACTGATAAAAGAATAAATGGAAAGAAATTCTGGCTGACGGACCAGAATGGATATTACCATGTCTATACTAATCAAAATAATCTACATATTCATTGTAATCCTTACCAAAATTTCAGTGGCATTTTTCAAAGCAATAGAACAAAATTCTAAAATTTCCATGGAACCACAAACACCACAAATAGCCAAAGCAATCTTGAGAAAAAGCAAAGCCAGAGATATTATGCTTGATGTCAAACTATACTACAAAGCTAATCACAAGTGTATGATCTTGGTATTAGAAACAGACTCATCTATCAATGTAACAGAATAGGTAGCCCAGAAATAAACCCACACCTATGTGGTCAATTATGTCAATTTATGACAAATCAGCCAAGAATATAAAATGGGGAAAGAACAGTCTCTAATAAGTACTGTTGGGAAAACTGGACAGCAAAAATGGAAAGAATGAAACTGGACCACTATCTTACACCTACACAAAAATTAACTCAAAATGGAATAAAGACTTAAATGTGTAAGACCTGGAACCATAAAACTCCTAGAAGAAAACATAGGTGATAAGCTTCTATACATAAGTCTTGGCAATGATTTTTTGGATTTCACACAAGAAGCAAAAGCAATAGAAGCAAAAATAAACTACTGGGACTACATCAAACTGAAAAGACTTCTGCAAAGCAAAGGAGATGATCAGCAAAATGGAAAGAACCTATAGAATGGGAGAAAATATTTGCAAATCATATATAGGATAGGAGGTTAATAACCAAAACAGAGAATTCATACAACTCAGTAGCAAAACAACCAACCTCCAAAACACACACACACACACACACAGGAAAAGAAAACATCAAAACCCCATTAGGAAGTGGGCAGAGGATCTGAATAGATTTTTTTTCCCCCCAGACAGATGGCCAACAGATACATGAAAAGATGCTCAACATCACTCATCATCTAGAAGATGCAAATCACAGCCATAAGAAGATACCACCTCATGTCTCTTAGAATGGCTATTATCAAAAAGACAAGAAATAACAAATATTAGCAAGGATGTGGAGAAAGAACACTTGTGCACTATTGAGAATGTAAATTGGTTCAGCCATTATTGAAAACAGTATAATTGGTCCTCAGGAAATTAAAAATAGAACTATCATATGATCCAGCAATTCCACTTCTGGTATTTATCCGGGGAAAAAAAAAACAAAAAACACAACACTAACTTCAAAAGATATGTGCACCCCCATGTTCCCTGCAGCATTATTTCCAATAGCAAAGCACCTAAGTGTCCACTGATGGATGAGTAAACAGGATAGAAATGAACAACAGAACATCATCATCCAGCACAAAAACAAAAAAACCAAAAAACTTGCCATTTGTGACAACACAGATGGACCTTAAGGGCATTACTAAGTAAAGTAAGTCAGAGAGAAGGACAAATACTGTATGAGCTCACTTATATGTGTGTGAGGGAAACTACCCCCCCCACACACACACCCACCCACCCACCCACCCACCCACAAGCAAAACTTAATTCATACATATAAGAAACAGACTGGTGGTTTTCAGAGGTAGGGGATAGGGAATAGGCAAAATGGGTAAAAAGGTATAAACGTCCAGGTATAAATAAGTCATGGGGATGTAATATACAAAACAGTTAATAATCTATTGTATATTTGAAAGTTCTAAGTCTTAAAACTTATCACAATTATAACTATATATGCTAATAGATGTTAATTAGACTTATTGCTCCAATTTTACCATATATACAAATACTGAATCATTACGCTGTATGCCTGAAACTGACCTACTGTATGTCAAAATAGTTTAAACCTAAATTGGATATTACCTCCCTTTATTTTCACATATGATTGTACTTAAATTAGATCCATACTCCTTGCTTTGTCCCACAAGATTCTGCCTACTTGTTCAAACTCCTTTCACAGAATCCTCTCACTCCCTATATTCAAACCACAGAGCTTCTTTTGTTTTGCTGCCAGAACTTCTTTCCTACTTTACTCTTTAGAACATGCTTATTCCACTACCTGAAATGATCTCATATATACTTTTCATGTGGTTGCTTCTTTCTCATACTTCACGTCTCAAATTTTTGTCACTTCAGCAAGGACTTTCCTAAAGTTTATTTAAAGATTTTATATTCAGCATCCTAACAGCTAATGAAGACCAGAAATTGCTTTTATTTTTATCCCCCACTAGACAATAAACTTCACAAGTACTCTACTTCCCCTTAAATGTGCACCCAAATCATAGAAGACCAGGTACAAAGCTCGTGTTCATTATACAGGTTTTGATCAAATGACTGACTAAATCAATATGTAGGTGACCTCAGCATCATGACAGTATGAGTCTTTTCTCTCCTTTTAATAACTAGACATCTGTAAAAGAACAAAAGTGCCTTGGCATACTGCACCACAGGATCCAGATTGCTAGTTAACACGTGCACCCAAAAGTAAACAAATGGTTCAATAGATGTACTTTGTCAGATGCTTTTTCTACAATATCCATTCATGACAAAAACCCTCAAACAATGTAGGTTTAGAGGGAACATACCTCAAGATAATAAAGGCAATGTATGAAAAATCCACAGCTACATTATCCTTAACAAGCAAAAACAGAGGTTTTCTTCTACAGCCAATAACAAAACAGGGATGTGCATTCTCACCACGTTTATTTAACATAGTACTGGAACTCCTAGCTACAGCCATCAAACAATAAAAAGAAATAAAAGGCATCCAAATCGGCAAGAAGTCAAACTTTCACTGTTTGCTGATACATGATACTCTATATAGAAAAACCTGAAAGACTCCACCAAAACACTGCTAGAACTGATAGATTCAGTGAAGTTGCAGGATACAAAAATCAATGTACAGAAATTTGTTTCATTTCTACATTGATAATGAAGAGAAACTAAGCAATCAATCCCATGTGCAGTTACACCAGAACAATGACATACATAGGAATAAACCTAACCAAATAGATGAAAGACGTGTACTCTGAAAACTACAGAACACTTATTAAAGAAATTGAAGATGACACCAAGAAACAGAATGACATTCCATGCTCATGCATTGGTAAAACAGATTGCTAAATTGTCTATACTACCCAGAGAAATCTACACATTTAATACAATCCCTATCAAAATGCCACCAGCATTTTTCACCGAGCTAGGATAAACAATCCTAAAATTTGTATGGAACCATATAAGACCCTGAATAGCCAAAGCAATCTTGAAAAAGAAAAACAAAGCTGGAGGCATCACAATTCCAGGCTTCAAGTTTTATTACAAAGCTGCAGTCATCAAGACAGAATGGTACTGACAAAAAACAGACACATGGATCAGTGGAACATAATACTCAGAAATGAACCACAACTATATGGTCAATTATCTTTAATAAAGCAGGAAAAATATCCAATGGAAAAAATGACGGTCTCTTCCACAAATGGTGTTGGGAAAACTAAAGAGCAACATGCAAAAGAATGAATGAAACTGGACCACGATCTTACACCATACACAAAAATAAATTCAAAATGGATTAAAGACCTAAATGTGAGACCTGAAACAATAAAAATCCTAGAAGAGAACACAGACAGTAACTTCTTTGACATTGGCCTTAGAAACTTCTTTCTAGCTAGGTCTCCTGAGGCAAGGGAAACAAAAGCAAAAATGAACTATGGGGACTTCATTAAGATAAAAAAGCTTCTGCACAGTTAAGGAAACAAAACTGAAAGTCAACCTTCAGAATGGGAGAAGATATTTGCAAATGACGTATCTGATAAAGAGTAACCAAAATATATAAAGAACTCCTAAAATGCAACATCCAAAAAATGGGCCAAAGACCCGAAAAGATGCCTAACAGATGCATGAAAAGATGCTCAACATCACTCACAGAGAAATACAAATCAAAACTATGGGTTATCATCTGATACCTGTCAGAATAGCTAAAATGAACAACAGAGGAGACAGGTATTGGCAAGGATGAGGGGAGAGGGGAACCCTCTTGCTGTGGTGGGAATGCAAACTGATACAGCCACTCTGGAAAACCGTACAGAGATTCCTCAAAAAGTTAAAAATAGAACTACCCTACAATCCAGCAATCATACTACTAGGCATTTACCCAAAGAACACAAAAATACTAACTCAAAGGAATACATACCCCCTGATGTTTATAGCAGCATTATCAATAGCCAAATTATGGAAGCAGCCCAACGGTCCATGAATTCATGAATGTATAAGGAAGATGTGGTATGTATATATGTATGTATGTGTATGTAGATATATGCATAATGGAATGTTACTATTCCATTTTCAATGACATGGATGGAGCTAGAGAGTATTATGCTAAGCAAAATAAGTCAGAGAAAGACAAATACCATATGACTTCACTTATATGTGGAATTTAAGAAACAAAACAAGTGAGCAAAGGGGAAAAAAGAGAATAGAGAGAGGGAGGCAAACCAAGGAACAGACTCTTAACTATAGAGAACTGATAGTTACAAGAGGGGAGGTAGGTGGGGGGATGGGTTAAATAGGTGATGGGGATTAAGGATTGCACTTGTAATGAGCACCAGGTACTGTATGGAAGTGTTAAAAAACAAAAACAAAAAAAACACTATGTTATATACCTGAGAATAATATTTCTCTGTATGTTAACTGGAATTTAAGTAAAAACTTAAGGGGTGCCTGGGTGGCGCAGTTGGTTAAGCATCTGACTCGATTTCGGCTCAGATCCTCATCTTGGGTTGTGAAACAGAGTCCCACACTGGGTGTGGAGTCTGCTTAGAATTTTCTCTCTCCCTCTGCCCGTCCACACCTCCATGTGAGTGCCTAACTCTGTCTCTACGAAAAAGAAAAAGAAAAATAACTACAAACTTAAGGTAATAAAGAACATATAAAATTGGTGTATAGAAAAAAAATGGCAAAAGTAGGCTGAGTTCAAAGAAACAAAAGCTGAGAACTTCCCAAACCTAAGGAAGGACTTAAATATACATATCCAGCAAGCTGACAGAAGACTTCATTACCTCAATGCAAAAATACCTTTTCCAAGACATATTATATTGGAACTGTCAAAAAAAAAAAATCAATGGTAAAGAATCTTAAAGACAACCATGGGAAAGAAGTCACTTACAAAAGAACCCCCATTAGGCCATCAACAGATTTCTCAGCAGAAACTCTATAGGCCAGGAGAGAGTATATGACACATAGATGACATACTCAAAGTGTTAAAAGATAAAAACTGCTAGCCAAGAATACTGATCCATAAGTTATCTTTCAGATAGGAGGAAGAAATAAAGGCTTTCTCAAACTAAGAAAAGTTGAGGGAGTTCACCACTAACAGACTTGCAAAAAACGCTGAAAAGAATTCAAGGTGGGATGAAAAGATGATAATCAGAGACAGGAAAACATATCAAAGTGCAGAACAGTCTGATGAAGTTGAAAAATAGAATTAGAAAACTAACTCTGCTAGAATGTGTGTTAACCACAGAACTATAGTATAAAAGTTAAAGAGTATTAAAAATAATCATAGTGACTATAATTTGTTGAAGAGCATAAAAGCGGTAAACTGTGACATCAGATATACAAAAAGGAGGGGTGAAAGGGTAGAGACTCCATAGGCAAATGGAGATTAGTTACCAGCACAAAACGGACAGTTTTATCTGTGAGAAGTTTTAAGTAAGCTTCATCATAACTGCAAAGCCAAAGTCTGGAGTAGATTAATCAGCATAAAAAAGGGGGAGACAGAGCATTACCACTGTGGAGAAGTACCAATTTATAAGGGTAGGCAGAAAAAGGAAAAATACCTGAGAGATACACAACCAGAGGCAAATAATAAATTGGCAGTAGTAAGTCCTTATATCAATATTCATTCTTAGTATAAATGGGTTGAATTCATCAATCAAAAGGTATAGAATGGCCGGATAGAGAAACAAGACAATCACATGATGCCTACAGGAGACTCATTTCACCTTTAAAGACACACATACACTCAAATTTTGAAGGGACAGAAGAATATAGCTCATGCAAGTAGAAACCAAAAGAAAGTAAGGATAGCAATAGACAAGAGAGACTCCAAGCCAAAAAAATTAAAAAAGAAACCAAGATTATTTAATAAAGGAGTCAATATATCAAGAATATATCAATGGATGTATACACATCCATTATCAGAGCCCCTAAATGTATTAATACTAACAAACCTGAAGAGAGAAATAGACAATTATATAAAAACAGTAGGGGAGTCCAACACCACACCGTCAGTAATGGATCACCCAAACAGGAAAAAAAAAACAAGGAAATACTAGAATTGAACCATACTTTAGACCAAACAGACTTGACCTATATAGAACATTCCATCTAATAGAAGAATAATTTCCTCAAGTGCACATGGAACATTCTCCAGGATAGAACATAGAATAGGACACAAAATAATACTTACCAATATTTAAGAATGAAATCATATTTTTTTTTCTGACAATGGTATGAAACTAGAAATTAGTAAGAAAAAGCTAGAAAGTCTACAAATATGTTGAAACTAAACAACAAACTTCTGAACAACCAATGGGCCAAAGAAATCAAAAGGGAGATCAGAAAGTTAACTCAACTGAACATAATAATAAAGGGAAAAAAAGAAAGTTGACTCAAAACAAATGAAAATGGAAAAACTGATCAAATCCTATGGGATCCTGCAAAAATAGTTGAGGAAAATTTATAGCAATAAATGGATACATTAAGAAATCAGATCTCAAACTAAGCGAACACCTCAAACAACTAGAAAAAGAACAAATTAAGTCCAAAGTTGTCAGAAGGAACTAATTAAGGTCAGAGGGGAAATAAATGAAATAGGGATCAGAAAAACTGGAAAGATCAATGAAAGTGACTTTTTAAAAACAAAACTGACAAACCTTTAGCTAAACTAAGAAAAAAGGACTCAAAATTAGAAAAGGAAGAGGAGACGTTATAACTGATACCACAAATATATAGAATCATAAGAGACTATTGTGAATGATTACATGCCAAAAGATTATATAATCTAGAAGACCCAAATTTCCAGAAACACACAACCTATCAAGACTGAATTAGAAAAATCTGAACAAGTCAATAATGAATAAAGGGTTTAAATCACTTATCAAAAACCTCCCAATACAGAAAATCCCAGGACCAGATGGCTTCACTGGTGAATTCTACCAAACATTTAAGAAAAACATTAATGCCAATTCTTCTCCAACTCTTCCAAAGGGGTGGAGAAATGAACTGGAGGAAATGCTTCCAATCTCCTTCTACAGGGCCAGCATTAGCCTGATGCCAAAGCCAGATATGGACACTACAAGAAAAGACTACTATACAACAATATTACTTATGAAAATAGATGAAAAAATTAAAATATTAGGGGACTGAAATAAAGAACACATTAAGAAGATTATACACCATGATCAAGTAGGATTTATCCCTTCAACTCAAGGATGATTCAACATACACAGATCAATAAATGTAATACATCACTTTAATAGAATGAGATAAACATAAATGCCAAAAAAGTATGTGATAAAATATCACATCTTTTTACAATATAAACCCTCAACAGATTGTGTATAGAAGAAACATACCTCAACATAATAAAAGCCATATATGACAAACTCACAGCTAACATTATATTCAATGTCGAAAAACTGAAAGCTTTCCTTTTAAGAACAGGAAAAAGACAAGATTGCCCTCTCACTCTCACCTCTCTTAATACAGTACTGGAAGTCCTAGCTGGAGAAATTAAACAAAACCAAAAAAATGGCATCCAAATCAGAAAGGAAGAAGTAAAATTTCACTATTTGCAGTTGATATTTTGTATATAGAAAATGTCAAAGACTCAACCAAAAAACTATTCAAACTAAGCAACTTCAGTAAAATTCCAAGATATTAAAAAAAAAAATCACACAGAAATCATTTGTTACTATGCACTAATTATGAGGCATCTGAAAAATAAAACTATCCCATTCACCATAGCACCAAAACAATAAAATACCCAGTAATACATTTAACCAAGTGTAAGATCTGTACAATGAAAACCACAAAACTTACTTGAAAAAAATTGAAGTAGATACAACACATGGAAAAAACAACCTGTGTTCATGGATCAGAAGCATTTTGTTAAAATGTGCATGCCACCTAAAGCCTTCTATAGAATCAATGTAATCGCTGTCAAAATTCAAATGTCATTCTTCATATAGAGAAATGGAATCACCAAGGACCCCAAATAGCCAAAGCTAGAACAAAGATGGAGGGATCACATTTCCTGATTTCAAATTATACTACAAAGCCATTGGAATAAACACAGTATTATTGGCATAAAAATGAAACAGACCAATGAAAGAGTCGAGAGCTCAGAATAAAACCCATGCATTTTCAGTCAACTAATAATACTTGACAAGAGAAGATATAACACCTAACGGGGAAATGGTATCTTTAAATGGTGTTGGGAGAACAATGCAGTAGAACAATGAAATTGGACCCCTATTTTACAGCACTCAAAAAATTAACTCAAAATAGATCAAAGCCTTAAATATAAAACCTGATACCAGGAAACTCCTAGGAAAAAATGTAGTGAAGAAGCTCTTTAGGACTGGTTTTGGTAATGATGTTTTGTATAGGTCACCAGAACAACAAAAAAAACAAATAGGACTACATCAAACTTAAGCTTCATTCATAGCAAAGGAAACAATCAACAAAATGTAATGGCAACACAGTGAATGGGAGAAATTTTTTGCCAACCATGTATCCAATAGCAGGTTAATATCTAAAATATACAAAGAACACATTCAATCTAATCATGAAATAGGCAGAGAAATAGACATTTTCTCAAAGACATCCAAATGGCCAACAGGTATGCGAAAAGATGCTCAACATAACTAACCATCAGGGAAATGCAACTCAAAACCACAGTGAAATAACACCATATACCTGTTAGAATGGTTATAATTAAGAAGACAAGAAATAAGGAGTGTTGAGGAAGATATGGAGAAAAGGGAACCCTTGTACACTGTTGGTGGGAATGTAAATTGGTTCAACCACTATGGAAAACAATATTAAAGTTACTCAAAAATTAATTGATCTTCGATGGACTGTATGGTGACTAATATAACATAATAAAATAAAATTTGAAATTAATCCATCTACTATAGGATACAGCAATCCCACATCTGGGTATATACACAAAGGAAATGAAAATAGAGTATCCAAGAAATATATATACTCCCATGTTCATTGCAGCATTATTCACAATAGCCTAACATGGAAACAACCTAAGTGCCCATAAACAGATGAATGGATAAAGATGTGATCTATATATGATAAATATACATCTCATATCTAAAAAATGAAATACTTGGCCATAAGAAAGGACATCCTACCATTTGTTACAATATGGATAGACCCTGAGGACATTACACTAAGTAAAGTAAGTCAGACAGAGAAAGGCCCATACTGTAGGATATCACTTATATGTGGGATTTAAAGAAGTCAAACTTGTAAAAACAGTAGAATGGTGGTTACCAGGAATTGAGAGGTGGGGAGGGGTGGATAGGACAGATGTTATCAAACTGTTTAAATTTACAATGAGTACTACATAAGTCCTAGAGATTTAATGCACAGTATAGTGAATATACACACCAATATTGCTTTATAATCAAACTTGCTAAGAGACTGGAACTTAATTATTCCAACCACTAAGAAATAACTCTGTAATGTGATATCGGTGCTAATTATCACTACAATGGTAATCACTACCATATAAAAATCAAATTGACATGCTGTTACCTTAAACTTACACAACACTGTAAGTCAAACATATTTCAGTGGGAAAAAGGAAAATCAGTTTTTAGAAAATAAGCCAATACATATATAAAAACCAAAAAAAAATTAAAGTGAACCAGCTTTGGCTTCCATAAAATGGGTCCACAACTTGTTTCTGAGGTGTTTAATGTTTCTCTGAGTCAAATCACTGAAGAAAATTTTATAGAGTAACCCAGGAAGCAGAGCAATGATATCAACAATTAAAAAGTTATTAAGTCTTAAGTTGCATTCATATGATGATACAGGCATATCTTAAAGAACAGCTAATCCATTGGCAATGAAGACAAAACTGTCATTTACCTGAGTTCTATAACAGAACTGAATTCAACTTACCATTGTTATTGAGAAAGCTTATTAGAACATAAGACTTTGATGATAGAGACCAAAATCTTTTTTCCTCCAGAGTTTGCCAAACATGAATTCTTTCATACATTCTGTAAAATTCCTAACCATTTTAGTCTTAAAAAAATAAGGCACAAACTAGAGTATGAAATTCATTAAGTTCCATTATAATCATTAGTCTCAGCAACCCCATCAACATTTATCCCAACTGTATTTAGTCTCATTCTTTTCCTCATTTACCCGTATCTTTCAAATTCTCTCAAGGTTCAAAAAAGGCAGTCTTCTTCCTGATTAACAGCTCACAAAATTCTCCCAGATGACTTTTTTCCCTACAGTTTTATTCTATTAGTTTGGGTATACTTATATATTGCATTGTAAAACATTTTAAATCAATGTTTTCAGGGTGCCTGGGTAGCTCAGTCGTTAAGCAACTGCCTTTGGCTCAGGTCATGGTCCCGGGGTCCTGGGATCAAGCCCCCCATAGGGCTCCCTGCTCAGTGGGAAGCCTGCTTCTCCCTCCCACTCCCCCTGCATGTGTTCCCTCTCTTGCTCTGTCTCCCTCAAATAAAAATCTTTTAAAAAAATTAAAACAAAAAAAAAATCAACGTTTTCATTGGTAATTTGTCAACTACCTTAGAAGAAATTCAAGGCCTGATGCTTTCTGTATGTATGATCAGAGAACCAAAAAGCACCATAAAATATATTTTGTATTAAATATGGCTTTTCCAATGAAGTAAAGCAACTGCACTCATCCACAGTTAACCAAGTAGCCAAAGGTGAAGTATACAGTGAGGTGAGTCAAAGATCCAAAATAATCATATTCCAAATAGTCACTGAAATATGGATATGTGCATCCCAAATGCCTATATTTTATGAAAGGCAGTGTGTTATTAACAAAGGAGAACTGAAAGAATTACTAAAGAACAAAGCTAGTAATTCTAGACCTTGGATACACCTCCTGGACTGTATGTGTATATTCCCATCTGTTACTCCTCACCCATCTCCTTACCAGAACTGCTGCAGTGGGAGGGGTCAACAGGTCTTCCATTTTTATCAGAGCAGGCTATTGCTTGAAAGCGCATGCCTTTTCCACATTCCTTGCTGTCTCCTTGTATCCGATATCCTCGTTGAGACTCCCTTCTGCCTTCTGGAAGAATGCAATCTGACCAGTTGCCATAAGGCTGAGATATAAATACATCACAAGGGCATAGTTCTGTTTCTATGAGAGGGTACAGGTCAGAGTCCTGGCATTTCTCTTTCTTCCTGCTTTTCCCTGTTCCAAAAAGAGACATGGATATATTAATATCACATCTGTTTTATTAAAAGTCACATTGTCTTTACTAGTGTTTGTTTACTAAACATCAAATATAGGCTATATTTATAGCCTTCCCCCACCGTTCTCCACTTTTTTTTTGCTATGAAAGCAAATCCTAGGACAACAGAAGCAACTCCCAAAGCAACTGTGAAATTAATTTGAGGGGTGCCTGGGTAACTCAGTTGGTTAAGCATCTGCCTTTGGCCCACATCAGGATCCTTGCTCATCGGGGAACCTGCTTCTCCCTCTCCCTCTGCCTGCCGCTCCCTACCTAGCTTGTATTCTCTCTCAAATAAATAAAATCTTAAAAAAAAAATAATTTGAAAAAAAAATGGTTTTATGTTGATAGTGGTAAAAAAAAAATAAACTAAAAGATGTTTGCTATAGTGACTCAACAGCTAGAAAGTTTTTGTTAATTTATTATGATTTTCCCTATAACTTGGTAAGAACAAACATTACCTTGTCTCGGTTTTCCTGGAAATTAATGGTTTCCAGGGAAACCAACAAAACCCTGGAAATATTAACATCCTCTTTTTGATGTACATTTTTGGAACCAGTTTATTCAAAGAACAATGGACCTGGAGTGAGGCTAGGTGTCACTTGGGGTGTGGCAGACAAAGTAGAACTTATTTTGGTCCTTGCCATCAGGCAGCTCACAAATGCTGACACAATAAAAGGAAATAAATGCTCAAATAATGATGGGTAATTTAATCTGAGAAAAAGCTATGGCTTCTACTCTGAGATACCTTTTTCATTTAAGTATTCTAGAATATGACTTCACCTTTACCAATTGACTTTGATGGACCTTTTAGCTGTGATCCTGTCTGAGTAATGAGAATGCAGAATCATTTCCCACTGCTCTGAGTACTTGATACTCATGTTTAATGGCATTTCAAGTCAGCATGTAACTTGATTCAACTTTCCTGCCAACACACTTCCACTAGATTCCTAAAAATTTTCTAATAGATCTGATTATATTTTGTTTCCTCAGTAATAAGTCATCAGCTTGAGTCTTGGCTGGTTATTAAAAAAAAATGAAGTAGGCTGCTTTATTAGTCTTATTCCCAGTGTTTATAGGTGTTTTAGAAATGCTGGATTCAAGCTGATGCATGGGATATTATCTCATTGTCAAATAGTTTATAAACAATTTTATAGTTGCTGCCTGGATGACTGGCTCTATGGTCTGACATGTTACTTATGGCCACCATAAATAAGGATTCCTGCAAGGTCTTAAATGATCTTGCAAGAGCTTCAGCCATGCCACTATCTCTCTGGGAGGATGTATACACTTGCCTCTACCATTAGGAGCACTTAATGAGAAAAAGTTTGAGAAACACAGCCTCATTCTGGCTGTGAGAATTTACTGGTTGAAAGATAGGTCAATGCATGGTGACTGGTTTCTTCCTACCAGCACCTAACATACCCAAGTCTCTGGTGCTTCTTAAATGTCCATAAAAAACTGTTGTCTCCATCTCTTCAATTTCTAATCTCTTCTCACTCATTTAAGCCTGGATTCGGAGTCCATCTATTCCTTGAAACTACTTATTATTGACAAAGTAATAAAACAAATGAAGCCCTGGAATATCTTTATACCTTATCCTTCAGACTTAATCACTTAATGATTATTCAGAATGTTGACCACACCATCATTGTTGAAATAGCCTTCCCAAATTCCATTGTACCTTACCTGTTTGTCCCTCACCCCTCCATTCCTCTGGTAAGATCTCATTTGTTTGTTGCATTATTTCCCCTCTCTACATCTCTTAACTGATGGGCTTTCTCAGGGCACTGCCCTAGGTTCTCTTCTCTTCTGATTCATTACCTTCAGCCATCGAGTTTAAAGGACCCTCTATAACTCTTAAATTCTTAATTATTATCTCCATTCTAGATTTCTTGCTCAAGCTTCTGAGCTATAGACTGGAACCTAAAGGGCCAATCAAACTCAACCTGGCAAAATCCATACTCAACCTCTTCACACCTGGGCCTTTCTTTCTCCATCTTCATTTCCCAATTATAGCAACATGACCAAGTCAAAATCTAAAATGTCACACTTGAATTCTATTGTATTACCTGCATCTGTTTAATGACAAAGATCTATCATTTCAAATGACTAAATATCTCTTGAATCAGTCCTTATTTCCATTCTGACCATTACCACCCGTATATAGCCCAACTCCAAATTTCCAGATTAAATCCCCACAACAGCTTCTTCTAGTATTTTATTGCCATTTTACTTCATATTCCCTTCATCTTCTCCCCACACTGCAGCTAGAAGTAGCTCACAAAGACGGAAGTCCGATCACATCATTCATCTACTGAAAACTCTTCAGTGACTTACTATAGTTCATGGAATGAAGTCTAGATCCCTTGCTATGGTCATCAAGGCTCTGCAGTACCAAAACCATTAGGACCTGCCTCCTGCCCATGTTGTGCCATTCTGCCTCTGGCATTTTACAAGCTAGACATACTGAGCATCTTTCAGTTCCTGGAAATTACTCATTGGTTTCTGGCCTCTGAATTTCTTATGCCAGAAATTTTCTTAAGTTCCAACCTCTCTCCATTGTTTAGTTAATGCCTACTCGTCCTTCAGGTCCAAACTAATACATTACCCCTGCCAGAAAGCCATCCTTGAAACTCTTCATTTCAGGTATGGAAAAGGTACTCTTCTGTACTTTCATTATCCTGCCTATCACAAACTATGCCTTTCCAAGGATGTTCACTCCTCCGTTCTTGGAACCTGTAATCATGCTACCTTTGATGGCAAAATGGACTTTGTAGATATGACTAGGATTATGGGCCTTGAGAGGAGATTATTCTGGATTATCTGGGTGGGTCCAACCTAATCACATGGTCTTAAAATTAGAAAGCCTTTCCTAAGAGAGAATAGTCAGATACAACCTTACTGAACTTCAAGAAGGAAGAAGAGAGTCATGAGCCAAGGAATGTGGATAGCCTCTAGAAGCTAGGGGGAAAAATACATTTTCCCCTAGAGCCTCCAGAAAGGTGTACAAAGTCACCAACATCTTGTTTTGAGCCTTGTGAAACTGAAGTTTGCTTTAGACCTACATGACTATGAGATCATAAATTTGTGTTTTAAAGCCACTAAATTTGTGGTAATTTGTTACAGCAGCAATAAGAAGCTAATGTAACACTAATATGACCACTATTGTCACAAGTTCTATATTGTTTTAATTGTAATAGAATCTCGAGCTTCCATTACACTGTAAACTCTTAAATTAGGATCATGTCTATCTATTCCCTAGTAGTATTCCTAAGGCCTAGCAGGCATAAGTGGTCAAGAAAAATGTTCATTAATTAAGAAAAGGAAGCTTAAAAAAGTGGGGTGGGGAGAAAGGGAAGACAAAAGGAGTGAGACACAGCAAGAGACAGGAGAAAGAAAAATATTCATCTACAAGGTAACCAAAAGTTGCTGGCAGAACAAGTATTCTGTACTAATATATGCAGTCTTTGTATGTGGGATAACCTTCTTAATTACAGGACATCAGTGTTTGAAGAAGGATTTAAGTTAATACAGAAATGGTTCTCAAAATAAGAAATTATTAGTGGTACTTTACTTTGATTACATTATAGTGGAAAAAAAAAAATCAACATTAGCCTTTGGATTCAGAACTTGTTTACTACTAAAAAACAAGCTAACAAGAAAACCAATCCCTAATACAACTGTAAAGACATTTCCCCCCCCTTAAGTCAGAGGGAAATTTTTAACTGTTCCCACAATAACAAAAAACAAGTATATATTAAATGTTTTATTTATCCAGCTATTTTGTATATTAATAACCTGAACAAATCTATTAATAGATTATTTTCAACAATGTATAAACAACTGCTATAATTACCATTCAATCTAAAACCTGTGATGATCTAGTTTAGGTATAACACCCAAGATATCCAGATATTGAATTAAAGTCCCCTGTTAAAAATGGAAAAAAGAAAAACACACTAGATGGTCCCTCATTCCACGGAGTGGCTTGTATTTTTGTCTATGTGCTTCTTTATGTGTGTCTGTGTTAAAGAGAATCACACTGTTTTACGGTCTAAGTCCATGCCTTTTACTACCATTCATGTTAGAGATTACTTAAGTTTACCACCAAATTACATGTGAGACCAAAATACAAGCATAGTACCACAACAATAAAAATAAGTCTTAAGTGAAAAAATTACAATTCACTACTGCTCACTGCACACACAATAATACAGAATTTTTTTTCCTACAACTAAGTTTCATAAAATTGACCAGTTTTGGTGTTTCCAAGACATAAAGATCATTTTGATCATTTGATCAATTGATCACACAAAGATCAATTACCCAGAAAAAAATCATAACCAATAATAATTTAGAAAAATTCTAAATAGTTTTTAATAGGAATAATCTTGAGATAGAGTGTGCAGAAAATGTACAATGGTTCTTCGAATATTTACATAAAAGGTGTATTTTAAATAAACCAAATGCATTAGTTTTGACAATTCATAACAAACTGCACAGTTCAATAAATATCCTAGGTTTTTCAATATTCCCATTCTCAATTTGCAGGTATAAAATACCATTAATAAACTCTCAAGGAAAGAAAACTGGCCACTAATTAAAACCTTCCTTTCCCTCTAAAGGAAATTCTCATCTCAAGGATAAAGAGAATTGCCAGGATGATGGTTTCTGAAGCCTTATGTATGAATGTGCACATGAAGTTTTACTGTTACCCCTGAACTTGATATTACTCCAAACACATTCTACCCCATTATATTCCCTGTAAGAACTTTTTTCATCTTAGAAACACAAGCAATGTTGTGCAAAGTTATATATGCACAGATTTTTGTAGAAGAGAGCACAAAGTACAGCATATTTAGTTGTTTCTATTTGATTATATATTTTACCTACACTCATGAATGGGCTTCTGATTTGTGTGCAGAAACCCTGTTAAAGGCGCTCATCGATTAAGTAAATCCACTAGAGTGAGTTAAATTTAAAACATAATCTTGTAAGCCATACATTCAAACAAAGGGAATTTGAAACCAAGAGAATTAGCACTTGAACTGCTTATAAGAACAAATGGTCTTCTGTGCTTAATTCTTCAATGTCAACAACAATTATATTATCCCAATGATTATTTTGGCATTTTTCCTTTGGGTCTTTATTACCTAAATCAAGTTTTCTGCATATTCAAATACAACAACAAAAAATTGTGGGATATTTATCTAGACAAGTAGTACAATACACTACACTGCATCAATTATTTGTTTATTACAGGCAAAAATTGCTCCAGCACCTTAACTATTAATTGCTTTAATTTCCATTAAATTGCATGGATGTAAACAGAACCAAAATAATATACCACAAAAGCAGAACCTATATATGTAATTTGACTTTTACCTTCCACTAAAATTTTAAAATGTCAAATTGCTTGTAAAGTAATGGCAAAATATTAGATCTTCCTTTGATGTGTTTACAAATCAGTCACTGCTTTCCACCCTGCTGAGATCCTGGCATGACCAAAATACCAGGAACTTTGCCATTAACTACTCCAAGGTAGTGGGTGGCTATGTTGCCATTTACCACTGTGAAGATTATAAAGCCATAGAGAGGGGAACTTCATAGCTATAGAACAGTTCACATCATTCACTTCACAAGTATTAATTCAGTACATATTATGTCCCAGGCATAGATGCAGAAGATAACATAATGTCACGGAGGGGCTGGGAAAAGGAGAGACCCGATATAATTTCTAGGTTTCTGGAGCGTCCATTCTCTTTGGCAGGTTCGGGAGTGCATCCCTTGTCTGAAGCTAAGAAATGGAAGGCATACCCTACCTGTGAGCTGTCGCCGTCGACTTCGGGTTGTTTCACAGTTGGTGGAGCAGGGCGTAAACTTGGACCAAACTGTGAAGGTGCAGTCATCTCGACACGGGACTGTGCATTCTTGTACAAGGGGAGGCATGCCATTTGTCTGCTTGAGGCATTCCATCATTGCTGCTAACTGGTTATCATCAGAGATACAGGAGACCGCTTTAAAAAAAAAAATGGATTCTTTTATCATTTTGATTAAATCAGTCTGCTGCTTATTCTTCAACAAAATAGCAGAATCCCCCAATGTTTGAAAATTTGGTTATCACCGATTATAAAAGGTGTTCAACACAGCTAACCTTATTTCTCTCTGGAAATTAAACATTTATTGTTGCCAGTGGAGGTTTGTGAAGATTTAATTGGTTTCATTTTTAATCCAATTTGGTTGCATTGACAGCAACCAAAATAACTTTCAGTAATTTATTATACATGAGCTTGTGAGTATCTAATCTCTAGGGATGATGTAAAACTAGGAAAGAATGTGTAAGATAGGAGGACAAAAAAGGGACAAAAAATGAGTATCATGTGAATTCTTCCTAGATTTTAATTTACTTTGCTTGTTTGAATGGCACTTCTGGAAATGGTCCTATTTTCACTTCATAGCCAGTATTTTTAAAAATTTCTGTTGTCTATTAGTAAACTTTTTTTTTTTTTACTTATTAACATTTCAGGATTAAAATTTTAAGTATTTTTTTCCCAAATATAGGCAAAATTTATCCAGGTAACTCCCATTACAGATCTCCTATCAATTGCAGAATTCTTCAAACTTTCACAGAAATTTTTTCAACTAGATCTCTACTCAGACCATAAAGTAACTAATAATCTTGAGGTAAAGAATTTATGAAATTTAATTCTATATTTGATTCTTTGGGCTAATGACTTTTTATTCAATTATAAATGATATCTTTTATTCATCCTAATTATGGACTTGGTAGGAATGGGTCTTCATATTCTTTAGACCACTATTTCTCAACCTTGGCAGTACTGATATTTTAGGTTGGATACTTTGTGTAGGTATTTGTTCCCTGTGCTCTGGAAGACATTTAGCAGCATCCCTGGCCTCTACCTACTAGAGACCAGCAGCATACACCCCCTCCAGACATGGCCAAATGTTGCCCTGGAGTGAAAACTACTCTTCTAAACTGATTCCTAACCATGGAGATCTAGGAGAACACACAGATTCTATGGCATGACTTCAGACCTACTGCATCAACATCTCTGGGGGAGAATTCTAGGCATATTTTTGTCTTTAAGTGTCCCAGGTGGTTCTGATGCAGCCTGTCCACCGACAACCCACATTTGGCATGGTGCCTGTGGGGATGGTATATGTTAATGGATATTTGCTGAATTCTTCATCCTTAAGAAATCATAGTTTAGGATCGTTTTTATGACAACTCAAATCTACCAAGTTACAAGGAATAAACATATCACAGCTTAGGACCAACGCTGTTAAGAACACTTTATATGAAAACTTCTAAAATGCAGGGTAACTACACATAGGGACTCCATTTAATTGCCCATTCCTCTTATATTCTGAACTCCTTTCATTATTCTGAGTGCAGAGAACAATTCAATCTGATTTTTTTTTTTAAATAACTGAAAGCCAAATCCATTGAATGTTTTAGGACCAAGAAATTAGCTAAGATGACAATGGATGCATACACAATACTTCCCAATTTGTACACCTGCTCTGTGGCAGGTGGGGTTATTCACTGGTTTTGAATAATTTTTGCTTTTGTTTTTATCTACATCCTAGGAATGAAATCCATTGCACATAAAGCCACATCACCTGTGTTTGTTTTGTTGGGAATTCTATAGCTATTAATGAATATACTAACATACTTTATCTTAAGTAGGCTACAAGCAAATATTATTTGAATTACATGTTTAGATAACCAACCTGAAGTAATTTAGGGGACTTTTATCTTGCCAAGGTATTTTTCCCCCCAAGAGGACAATGCACTGATTAACATGAAGAGGAACGTTAAATACTTTTAAAAAGAATTGCTATTTGAAATCCAAACCCCTATGTATACACAAGGTATTTTTTCCAATGAAGTTTTTTTTTTTCCACGAGTTTATGATTTGACAACTACGATAAACATTCAGTGATACCTTGAAATTCTATAAACTAAATTAGCAAACACTGATTTATGAATGCCTATATTGAGCTATTTTGCATTAATGAAAGAAAGCATCAAAAATAAAGAATAGTGATAGTATATGGTGTAATTCAGAGACATTCTTATCAAATGGTATAAATACAAATTCTAACTCCAAACATCTGGGAGTTACATGGAGTTTTTTAATCTTTGTGCTTAGACTCATCTTTAAAATTATTATAAGAGAACCTATAACAGAGTTGTGAGAAGGCTTAAGACAGTCTCTCTCATACACTAAAGGTTCAATAAATGCTACTGACTATTATCCTTTTGTATTTAATTTTTAATTTCTATTTTAAATCAAACAGGCTGAGAGTTCTCCTCTCAGGTACACATGCACACACTGTCACTCTCCATGGCTCATTTCTTCCTTGGCCATCCTCAGAATCTGAGGGATAAAGGAAAGGAGAAAAACATGGTTGAATCTCACAGGATTCTGGCACTACACTTAAAAACCACCATTAGTCAAACAATATGTCAAATATGCCCTAAACACATTCATTACATTGACAGGGCTATGTAGGACAGATCAGATCCATTGCTCCTATACAAACTAATGTATTAGAGTAGTCTAATAGAGACATTAGAGATCTCTAAGGGCCAAAGAAAACATTGACAGTTGTAGCATGAAGTTTCACGACACTCCCATTAATCTCAAGACCACTCCTCTGTGTTGTTACTGATGGTCTATTAACTCAAGAGTGAATGGCAACTGATACACTACAGATCATACAATTGTCTGCTTACGTCAGGCATTATGGTTCTCAGATTTCTCCAAGTTCAAGAGTCTAATTTCTTTTCAAGTGTGGAAAAAAAGCACTAGACACAGAAACATAAATGAGGAATGCCTAGGTGGCTCAGTTGGTTGAGCGAACGACTCTTGGTTTTGGCTGTCATGATCTCAGGGTCATGATATCAAGTCCCCTGCTAGGCTCCCACTGGATGGAAAGTCTACTTGGAATGCTCTCTCCTCTTCTCCCTCTGCCCCTCCCCACCTCCACCTCGCAAGTGTGAACATGCACACACTCTCCCTCTCAAATAAATAACATTTAAAAAATATGAATACTTCTTGGGAATGTTCTAGTATAAAAATCAATCATTTAATAAACATTTACTGGAAGACTGGATATTGAACTCTACCAGTGGGTAGGAAATTACTGAACAAAAACAGCAAGCACAAAGTCTGCAGGACTGGAAAACCAGGATATGAGAAGATATTTGGAGTAAATGAGGATAACTAGTAGCTAGTGGCACAATCCAATTCAGAGCCTCCTTCCATTAGGCAACTGGGGAAAGGCTATTTTTTAAATGTATTTATTTTAAATCTACAATATAGTTCTTAACCACTAAAGGTGACTCTGACTCTTTATGTCAGAAAACTTATTTTGAGAAAACAGAAGTGGAAAATTATACTGATAAAATTATAAGCCCTGGTGTCAAATAGAACTAAGAGTGACTTTTTTTTTTTTTTACTGTTACCTTGGACAAGTTATGTAAAGACTCCATTAACTCATCCATACAATGAGAATAATACCTACACCATATAATAAATTGATGCAGATGAAGTACTTAGCACAGTACTAAGCACTCAGTACATGTGCCCTGAGACTGATTTTTTTTTTTTTTGAGGGAGTGTGCAAGCAAGCAAGCAAGCGCACAAATGCGGGGAGGGCAGAGGGAGAAGGAGAGGGAGAGAATCTCAACCAGACTCTGTGCTGAGCGGGGAGCCCGAAGTGGGGCTCCATCTCACCACCCTGAGATCATGACATGAGCTAAAACCAAGAAGTGGACTCTTAACCAACTGACCCACCCAGGTGCGCTATGGAGAATGACCTATTTTTATGATAAAGTCTAGTAAAAATGAAAACATAACAAGCACCAGGAAAGAATCCAATGTCACTTGACTTGGTTCAGGAAGAATTTTCTAAATCCCACTATCAATAGTCTTGGCCCCTAGGAAGTACAACTGGAGCCGCCCTTCAATTACATATTGAAGTCAGTAGCCTATTCCAAAGATACTGTCTGTTCTACTTCCAAGATATGCTCTGTGCATTCTGCTAATTGTGTATAAAAGTGAGGCTTATAAGCTACCATAAGAGATCAGAACTCCAGAGAAAGTCAGAAACTGAAATCCAAGGCCTATTGGGAATTCTTTCCAGAAGCACCAAGATCAAAATCCTTAACTTTTTTATTTTTTTATTCTTATGTTAATCCCTATACATCATTAGTTTTAGATGAAGTGTTCCATGATTCATTGTTTGTGCATAACACCCAGTGCTCCATGCAGAATGTGCCCTCCTCAATACCCACCACCAGGCTAACCCATCCTCCCACCCCCCTCCCCTCTAGAACCCTGCTTGTTTTTCAGAGTCCATCGTCTCTCATGGTTCGTCTACCCCTCCGATTTCTCCCGCTCCATTCTTCCCCTCCCGCTACCTTCTTTTTTTCCTTAACATATATTGCATTATTTGTTTCAGAGGTACAGATCTGAGATTCAACAGTCTTGCACAATTCACAGCGCTTACCAGAGCACATACCCTCCCAGTGTCTATCACCCAGTCACCCCATCCCTCCCACCCCACCCCCCACTCCAGCAACCCTGTTTGTTTCCTACAATTAAGAATTCCTCATATCAGTGAGATCATATGATACATGTCTTTCTCTGTTTGACTTATTTCACTCAACATAATACCCTCCAGTTCCATCCATGTCGTTGCAAATGGCAAGATCTCATTCCTTTTGATGGCTGCATAATATTCCATTGTATATATATACCACATCTTCTTTATCCATCTGTCCATGGACATCTTGGCTCTTTCCACAGTTTGGCTATTGTGGACATTGCTGCTATAAACATCGGGGTGCACATACCGCTTCGGATCCCTACTTTTGTATCTTTGGGGTAAATACCCAGTAGTGCAATTGCTGGATCATATGGTAGCTCTAATCCTTAACAACTCTTAAGAGTTTCATGAGAGGCCAGTGAACATTTATACAGAGGAGCACTGGCCATATTTGCAGCTTCACACCTCACTCACTGAGAGGGTTATATCCAGCACAAACGCGTACCATGGCTCTCTATGCTAAAGCTGAATTCAAAAGCATTTTAACATCTAAGGTTTAGGGGGATTTATCAAACTTTTCTGACCATTAGAACCATTTGCGCTTCATTACTGATCAGGAGAGGAATGAAATAAGGCAAAGAAATATAGATGATGCCTTAAAATCAGAGATACATCTTGGAGTCATCTTCTCTACTTCTGTTGGTGGTCTAAGCATTAGACTTTGCTTATACACCTGGATCTTTATTACCTACAGCTTGTTCCCTATTGATCTTATTGAACTTGATCCATTCATCCATCCAGTCACAATACATAAACAACTATGAACAATTACAAAAGCATTGTGTGCGTATACCTATATACACACACACACATGAATGTACATATAAATAATCTGGCTTCTGGGAGGCTACAGTAGTAGTAGCAACAGAAGGTAGACCATACAATATTGTAGTCTCCCTAATGGAGACAACAAATGAGGGAACTTGGAATAGAAAGGAAAAGTAGGTACTTCAATCTTACACGGAAAGGACGTGCAATGGGCAGGCAGAAAAAAGCCATTACAGAGAATTTACCTGTCAAACATTTGCTATTTAGTTTCACTCTGAGTCCTGGGTCCTTTGGATCATAGCAAATCATCTGTAGGCCACAATCTAGAGAAAAATTTTTTTTGTGCTCTTAAGTAAAGTACTGTCCTATACACTAGGGAGCAAAGTCTTTTGAGGAAAGGGAGAGGCATTTACTACTGACCATTCCGGTCATATATTTCTACCTGGACTAGATTGGCAATTCAATGCTCAATTATAATCATTTATTAAACTTAGAATATTGTTGTCTTTGTGAGAGGAAAATCGCACTGCCAGGTAAAATTAGTTCCAATAGCTCAGAACAATCTCATTATTGGGCATTGTTTGAAATTTAGCTACCTTAGGCTTTGGACAGAAAGTTCTCAGACTAGCTGTCTGGGACAGCTGAGTTTTCTTAAGGAACAATGGAGAAGCATGTGTTTGAGCCAAACCACTCAGATGAGAGCTCTCAGACAACAGTCTCCTAGTAAATGGGTATGGCAGGGTGACCTGGAACCCCCCAGAAGCCTTGTGAAGCTTGAGGTCATATATTCCCATTCACAGTGTCTAACAATGTATACAACACATAGAATCGAATTCAGCTTCTTCACCTTTCTCATAATTATGACATAAGCTTTTCCTCAGAAGAGGAAAAAAGTCACCAAAAGCTGAGCCTAAGGAAAAAAAAAAAAAGGCACAAAAAGCAGAAGAACTACTAATTGCTTTCCCATTACCTGACTCTCTTCAATTTTAGCAGCATGAAAAGGAATGCCCTGACAAAAAATGTAAAATTATCTGATAATCTAGCAAAAGAAACAAAGCAAGGACCTATCTGAATTCTCACTGTGTCTGAGTTAATTTTTAAAAAATAACTACCTGCTGTTAATGTGGGAGGCTTAGGCCGCTTTCTCAAGCTTCCATAGTGACTAAAAATCAGATTTTTAACTGTTACTAAACAGCTAGTCTTTTTGCCCCCTGTCACCTCTAGACTTGGATAGTCAGACACGCTGTGATAAGTTGGTCTTTTTTTATTTTCCCACTTACGGTATGAAGAGGGCAGGGGTCACTGTCCTGATAAGAAAGGATGATGTTCGCCCTGGGAGGAGTACATAAGTGATGGATCCCATCTGTCTACACTCCTCACCTTCACCGAGGACAATCACATTACTTTCCCCAAGTTGCTGTGGACTAGAGTTCAATTGTCATAGTTGACAAGAAAGGTTAAGAAGAATTTCTTTCAAGAGGTCATGATTTCCAGGAAATGATATGCTAAAAAACCAGAAGGGCTCTATGAGCTTGCTGTCCTGCAGGGTGAGCTGCTTCAAGCACACAGCTCCATTTACAGGTATGTCAAAAACAGAAAGGATGGGCAATAGCTGCCCAACTCCACCAACAGTCAGACAACATATTCTGTCAGGCCCTGCACCGGTAGCCGGGGACACACAGATGGAAGAAAAGGTCACTGTACTCAGGGTCCTCCAAGAGCACAGTATGGAGCCTCCGGCACTGGGCAGTCAGAGCAGCTTTCTGGAAGGACAGATAACATGCAAGTGGAGTGGGATGTATCCCGTAAAAACAACTTGAGCCAGGCCAGGGGCCTGATATACCATAGGCCTGTGCAGAGAACCAGCAATATAGTGGGCTGGCTTCCTGTCCTTGCTATGCACACTCTACTTCCCCTTTGATAAGATCCATAACACATAGAAATACATGGTCTGTATCTGGGAAGTTACTGACTTAATGATGTTATGCCAGGCTGCCCCAGACATGTATGGGGTCCAGTGTGAGAATGTAAAAAGGTCATAAACCATAAGTCTTAGGAGTTAAAAGTTAAAAATTGAAATTAACAGATGCATAATAGATCTGTTCTACTCCCCTACATTAACATATTTGCTTTCCTAATGTCTTAGAAAGCTAGGTTTTAATAAAAATTCTGGGATGAAGTTTTAGTCTGGAATGTGCCTGCACCCCAGCCCATACCCTGGCCCCCTTCCTTCCCTTTTCACTCCCAGCTGAATTTTACCCCAGGCGGGATCTGCTTGCACTTGCGAATGGGTACTGCTGTCAATCCTGCGAAGCTCAATTCACAAGTCAGCTGCTTGTCATGCACCCTCAAGCCTAGAGTATACACATAGAGTAAGCTTTCCTCAGGTCAGACTCAGAAGAGGCCTCTTTCATCCTTGAGGCTGGCTCAGGGCCATACAGGCTGGGAGTTCTAGGGCCCTAAGGACTAGGCAGAGTTTGGATAGGGGGTGGGTAAGGAATCTGGACTCTGGTGGGACTCCTTATCTGTGAGAAGGAAGGAAGCTGCAAAGGCCAGAGAAGGGCCCTTGAAGGCACAGGAGCTAGGGGAAATCACCTCTTGCTGAATCTAAGGGCAGAACTGCATTCTCTTCCAATTAATTCATTACAGACACATGTGATCTTCTGTAAGAGCTCCCTTCTTGGTAATCAGGAAAAGTACAAATGCCAATTAAAGCTATCTCAGCTTGGGCTATTTTAATTTGTTCCCTTTCTATTTAAAATAATTTTGGGGGTAAATTCTCTTCAGTCTTCCTCTTTCCGCTACTAGGCACCTAGGTGTGGCAGCCAGCAAGGGTCCTGGATCTGCAAGAAGGTCCTTCAGAAGCAGTGTCTGGACCTCTTCCAATGCCTGAAGTAAGAGGCCCATGTCCACTTGGTGACTGCTGACCTTGGTGACATTCACTGCTAGAGTCTCCGCTCAGGCTGAAAACATCATGGTGATTCCCCCTCAGCCTGGTCAGGGACTATACTCCTCTAGCAGATGAAGCCCAACCTGCCATGGTGCCTCCTAGGGCCACAGGATCAGTGCCCTGGGAGATCCAGGGTACATTCTCCTGGTATGCCTGTGGACAGCACCAGCAACCACCTCACCCTCCTCGAGGCATGCAGGAACTTCCGGAGACTCTCTGTGCAGAATAACTCCGGGGAGCCAGTAAGGCCCTCCTTCTGGAGTGGGGCCCCTGTAGACCATCTCTTCCCAGAGTTCCAAACACAGCATGGAACACAAACCCTTCAGCTTTCTCCCTTTTTCTTAGCTAAGAGTCAGAGACCATGAGCCCTGAGTCAGAGAAACCATGACGCACATTCCTTTGACTCCATTTCCCTCCCTCAGGCTCTTTGCATTTCCTTCCCAGCACCCATTCTGGCTCCAAGAGGAGAGCTTTCCATTCTTGTGGGACAGACACTTCTCCTGCATTGCATCCATCTCCTACCTGAGGTGGCCTTTACCCTGTCCTTTTTCCTAAAGCCACAATGGCAGACAGGCTACAGAGAGAAATCGAAGTAGACTAAAGTGTATAAATTAAAAGACCTCTAAAAAACGTGAAGCCTACCATACATATACTTCACCACTAGGTACTGAAGCCCAGGATTGCTGAACCTGGGTCTGGGGCTTGTGTACGGATAGATCTCCCCACAAGGTACTGACACACACTCAGGTGCCACTAACTACAGGGGTGGATTCTTTGAAGCCCACCACGGAGGAAGAGGCAGAGACACAGAAGCGCTCTGTTGGAAAGCCCAACACTTTCCTTTAGTTTCAGAAAAAGCCCCATGATTTTTTTTCCCCTATGCTAATTTATTTCCAAGGGGTTATTGTTTTCCTGTTGACACTGTAACAGACCACCACAAATTAAGGCACTGAAAAAACAAAAATTTGTTTTCTTACAAAATTCTGGGAGTCAGAAGTCCAACATCAGTTTCACAAGGCAAAAAATCAAGATGTCGGCAGGGCTGGTTCTTCCCGGAGATAAGGGAGAATCAAGTATCTCATTTACCCTTTCCAGCTTCTAGAGGCCTCCTACAACCTTCACTGGTAGGCCCTGGCTCCAGCTTCAAAGCCCACCCTGTTGAAGACACAGACCCCCTCCCACAACCCTCATTCTCCTTTGGCACAGTCTCGCCTGCCTCCCTTATAAAGGCTGCTGTGATTACATTGGACTCACCTGGATAATCTCCCCACCTCAGGATCAGTAACTTAATTACATTAGTAAAGTCCCTTTTGCCTCATAAGGTAAGACATTCACAGATTCCAGAGATTAGAATTTACCACTTTGAGGGGCCGTTATTTAGCCTCCAGCACAGGGGAGAGATATTTCTTCCTTGTTCTGAGGTATTGCCTCATTCACTGGAATAAGAACTAGGCCTACTTCATCTGCTCCCAATAAAGGAAGGAACGCAGATTTGACACAATCAGATTTACCATGACTTCCCCATTCCCTGCTCTCACACTGGTTTGTTTTGTTTTGTTTTAATTCTTTGGTTTTTCAATCACCGTGCCTGGCTTTCCTCAGTCATCCAGACTACTTTTAGAACTCCTCTCCCCATACTCTGTTGGGGTATTCTTAGGGGAAACAGACAGTTGGACTTCTTTCTTATTCAAGATCAAGCATAATTAAGAATGTACATCTAGGGGCACCTGGCTGGCTCAGACAGTAAAGCATGTGACCCTTGATCTCAGGGTTGTGAGTTCAAGCCCCACATTGGGGGTGGAACCTACTTAAAAAAAAAAGAATATACATCTACATTAAATAAAAGTGCATTATTCTATTTAGGTCAGTCTGAGCCAGGTAAAATGCAAAGCCACATCCCCCACCCCCCCAAACCAACTTCCATGCTTTAGTTGTTGGCTTCATGAATGAATAAATGGAGAATCTCTTCAGAGAAAGTGAGAGAGAACAGCTAGAAGTAATTGAAAGTTCTATATCCCAAAAAAGAAGGCCAACTCCATGCTCTCTTTCATAGCAAGCATGTCTTGTTGTCTCTGCTATGGGGACATGCTCTGAACTATCCACCATGAGTTATAGCAGTCCTGAGCCACTCCCACCTCCCACTCCATGCTCAAGAGCCAAGTGCTGGCCAGGGTGAGGATGCACATCAATATGGTCACTTGCATGCTGTGTGGAATAGAGTCTTCCCATCTTGTCTGTGCTGTTACTCTGGCTGTAGACAAGAGAGAAAGACTTCTCCAATCCAGTGGCCAGCCCTGGTGTGAGGTAGGCCCAGGAGCCCTGGTAGTATAAGGAAGAACGGGAAAGGTGGCCACCTAGCACTTGCATTTCCTAGGTACAGACATTGGGGTCACCCCGGCATGGCCAAGCAGACTTCTCCACACAAGGATCAAACCCAGGCCCTTCCCCTTTGGACTTAAATCACATGAGTCGAATCAACCAATCACTCCACATACTCTAAATTTACTCGGTGGATGTGGTAGCGATTGCATTTCTGTGACTACTGTAAGTTAGGAGAGATGATGTTTTCACTTGCTATTCTCCAAATGAGTCGATTTGGAAATAGAAGCCAGTTCTTGCCATACCCCACATGCATTCATTTTTCCCTTATATTTTCTCTCTCCCTGTGCAGAGCACAGCATGTGCAGAGCACATGATTTGGAGGTCCTATTCTTTAAAACTAGAGTTTGAATAAAGTGTGTGCTTATGATTACATGCTGACTGACATATATGCAACTTTTGAGTGGAACAGCATGAGTTGTGGAAATTGAATTAAACAATAAACCCGTAATTGCTTGTTAGGGTGCTTTAATTGACTCATAAGTACCATATGCGAAGCTGCGTGGCTGCAGGAGCCCAATTATAAGCTTGCTTATGGAAAGATACAAGTCATTTTGCATGTTGGAAACATACTCCCCAATTATCGTTGCCTCTCAGAAAAAAAGCATTTTTAAATAAATAAGAAATACTTGGTAAGCTAATAATGTATACTTAGTTCCAAGGTAACCCTGAAACACTTTATTTAGGTTCTAATACATGATCAGAAAATGCACAGTGAAAAAATGTCCATTTGCTTTATTCCAAGGCATCCGTTAAGCCCAGAGCTCTTTGTGTTCACAGCTAACCAAAGAAGTGGACATAGATAGGGCTCTTGGCTTAAGGGATTTTTTCCACCTGACAAAAAACTGACAAAAATAAACACTATGGAAAAAAGAGAACAAAGTAAAATTACAAACAATTCATAAATTAGATTTAAACATCGCTAATCCATGTTAGGGTCATAGAGGAGAAAGAAGGGAGATCTTAAACTCTGGCTGTCAATCTAGTAGGGCGAATTCCAGAAGAGAATGCTAGGAATCGGAGTCAGGTTCCCTAGCTGGAAGCGCACTGATCAGGATCAGCTGTGGGCCTTCGGCAGTGCGTGGTGGAAGTAGGAAACATAGGAGGTACATGTTGACTACTTAGTAAAAACAGGAAATCAGGAGGTTCCAGATAAGTAGAGTGAGCACCTTCATAAACTAGAGTGGAGAAGAAGTAATCAGCGGGAATCCTAAATCCAAGGAGGAAAAGCATAAAATTGTCCTTTTCTAGGGCGTCATAGAGCCTGACCATGGTGTCTGCATGAACACAAGTGGTCTTGGAGTACCTTTAGATCCTCAGTGATTTTCAATTAGCCATAATGAAATCAACCCAAATAAATAGGTAAGTACAAAGAGTAGCTTGTTTGTTAACAAAGCTGCGAGACAAGTCTTTTAATCTCCAGCTACTCCCTCCCTCAAACTAGACCAAAAAGACATACACTCTGAACAGAAAGAGCATGCTATGCAAACCCAGCTTCAAAAGTTCTCATCCACGCCTGACATTTACATTGCCTCTCTGAGTCCTTCCTCCTACAGAGATAGTAAAACCTGTATTTAAAAAAAACCATTATAAATGCATATAAACCATCACACTCAGCAAGACATTGGCAACAATCACTCTAAGTTAAGTCATGACAGTGAATAAGAAGGGGCCATCAGTGCATCCAAGCTCGTTATACATCAGCGATTCTCTCCCTGATTTTACAACTCCTTAGAGTAGCTCCATTTATCTCAGTTGACTTTCTTCCATTAAAAACAATTCAATGGGAAATGACCGCTAATGGGATAGTGTTTCTTTTGGGGGTGATGAAAGTGTTCTGGACTTAGATTATGGTGATGGTCACACAACTCTGTGAATATACTAAAAATGACCAACTTGTACACATTGAAGAGCAAATTGTATCCCAACAAAGCTGCTATAAACAATTCATTATATATCCTGAATCTCGAACAAATATAAATTATAAATATAATAAAAAAAGGCTCAAAAGTCATGTCACAAAATCACGTCAAGCAGATGCTGCATTTCTAGAAATCCTGGGAATCATAAGCATTTAGTTGCTACTGAAGAAATTATTCTCCCAAAAGTTATGCTGAAAATCATTTACATTAACTTTTTAAAAAAATTTTATCTATTTATTTGACAGAGGGAGAGAGAGATCACAAGTAGGCAGACAGGCAAGCAGAAGGAGAGGGAGAAGCAGGCTCCCCGTTGAGCATGGAGCCCGACGTGGGGCTCCATCCCAGGACCCCGGGATCATGACCTGAGCCGAAGGCAGACGCTTAACCGACTGAGCCACCCAGGCACCCCGAAAACCATTTACATTAACTTTTATAAACAAGGATGTCCCCATAAATAATGAATTAGGATTTTGTCATTAATGCAGTTTTTTTCCACATGTTTCTGACCTGCAAAGTTTCATTTTTGCCTAGACTTTCTGTGGTGCCATACTTGCCAAATTAGAATTCTGTAGAATGCTATTTGGAGGTACAGTTGGTTGAACTATGAGACATAACAGTAATATAAGATAGAATTTCTGCCCTATGAGGGGTTATAATCTACACAGAAAACTTCTACTGTGTGTGGGGAACCCAGTAAATATATAAATATCTGAGAACCACCTGTATGTAAACGAATTTTGAATACAAAAGCATTGTGTGGTGGTTAGAGGTAATTTCTTACCATGTTTTAAAAGCTGTCAGGCAAGAAATCATCTAACTCCCCTTATAAATTCTTTTTCTTTCCTTCTTTCTCTATCATGACCTCATTAGAGGTGTAAACTAATGATGAGATGCTTTCTAGTATTTCCAAGTCATTTTTCTCACTGCCACTAAAAAGTCTTCAGATTCCTTCAGAAATATCTGCCACATCTAAATTCTGTGTCTCATGCCAAATGAAGTCCTCAATTCAAATCATATGAAAGTTTCTTGACATTTCTTTTATATATTTGGAAAAAAATTCAAACACACTTCATTCTACAGACTATTGCCTATAACTATGCAATCTGCTAGAAGCTTTATACTCCTCCGGCCTTTATTTTATGTACATGTACAAGGGAAATGTATATTTGGAAGCTGTGAAAGAATAAATATGCTAATTCATACACTGCCTGGAGAAGGTGATTTATTCCATTTTTAAAGGAATATGGCAGTATTTACATAAGTTTCACCTGTATCTCTGCAAACAGCTGTTGTGCAAACAACTTCCAAATCAGGAGAAAAAAAATGGGCTGGGTATTTTTTTTAACAGTTGCTCTGGGCTTGACAGATGGATGGTGCTTTAGTTACCTGCTGCACTTCACATAAAAGCATAGGGAAGACTTGGGCCAAATCACTGCACCAAGTAATTACACAATTAAAAAAAAATACTTACTCTTGGAGTACGAAAGCTAAGATTCTTAGACGCTGGTATAAAACAGAAACATTAACTCTACATATGTGCCATGAAATAAGCTATCTTGATAATGAGTGCTGTATCATTTATCAGGATGCTAAACTTTGCATCATATAATCCTTCTAGTAACAGTAACTAAGTAACAAATGAGATGTGAAACTCCAAATTTAGAAGTAATTTGGTGTTCTCTATTGAAAAACAAGTGCAAAGACCCGGGATATTAATTATCTCACTGCTACAGAGAAACAATAAATCAGCACAATATCCACACGTACTCCCCCACCCCTGGCTGAAGTATACTACATTATCTTGTGGATCTATCCATTTAAAACATGTTCGGAGGAACTTTTCTTCTTCTACAAATGATTTCCTCTTTGTAGATCACTATGAGTACTCATGCTTTACATGGAATCATAATCACCGCCATTATAATCACTTGTCTGTTAGGTACAAAGCTGGCGCCATGTCAAGAAGGCATTTGTTTTCATTTTGTCAGGTCTCCTCCTCCATAGGCTCTGCCAAAATGCTGCTGAAACTGTGTTTATTCATCCCCATTTCATCTTTGGTCCCTCTGGAGTCCATGCATTTGCTGCACCCTTCATGAAAAACAAATTTGTTACACTTTAATTCTGTTCTAGAATCTCAAACTTAATAAAACCCTATAGTAAAAGTCTGAGTAATGGGGGATTCAGAGGACCATATGGTAGTTTTTATGCACTATATATATTTGCTAGTCACATAACTTAGCTGCTCTCACAAGACGTTTTAATGAACAACTCACTTCATACAATATGCAGATGGATTCCTGAAAAGTTGTATGCAATAAATATGAAGGAAATGAATCTATTTTAATGCAACAGGGAAGCCTGCTATCGAAAGGTTTTCTATCCAGAATGATGGTATTTAACTCAAAGATTCATTTTTCAGTGTAAACAACCCATGTTCTTATGTGAAACTGAATTTGTTTGAAGTGATTTATCGCTCAAAATCAAGTGACCTCCGATTTCTTATGTGTAATTTTTTTACCTGCTAAAGTTAGCTCAGTTAAGAGTAAAACTGCCTTCCAATGTCTTACCAGCTATAAGTTAAGACGGGAACTTGATCTCTTTTTACCTTTAAGCACTGAGAAATAACTAACCTTAATGTGACTAACAATATTCAATTCATACATTTAATTACTTTGAGCTAGTACTGGCCACCTGCATAATTCAAATTACCAAGGCTAATTGGGGCCTGTAATCAAATCTTCTGATAATACATTGTCTTCCACATTTGCTTCAAGTCTTCATAGCATCCAAGTGGAACCTGACTTTTAGCCAAAGTTCCACGCAAATGACCAGGGCCAAAACACAATCTGAAGAGGCAACAGCATTAGTCAGGACATAGAGTCTGGTCCTGGCTTTTCCTCTGAGAGCTGTATGACCCACTGTGGGTAAGACTCATTAAGAATCAAGTGTATTTATGTGCATAATGAAGGAGTTGGACCAGGTTGATCTGAGACCCTTCCAGCTGTAATTCTCCATGATGACATTGTGGGTACAGATAGGACAGAGCATTCTCAAATTGTTGTAATCCATGGTTTTATTGAGAACTTGCAAGATTAGCATAGCCAGCTGGTCCTAAAGTAAGCATTTATGCATAATTGTTTTTATTTCCTTTAATGACGTGTTGTTAAATACATACAGCATGCTAACACATGAATGCTAAAACATTCTATGATCTTGGTAAAAATAAATCCATACTTAGGAAGGCATTTTATGTAACACATATAAATTAGTTGGACTTCCAGGTAAAGATGGCAGAATGGAAACGTGATCATACTTCCACATCCTCCTAAAATTTCATTAAACTTTGTGAGTCCTTAACACATTAAGAGAACGGGAAAGAACAGAATGGTGTCATGATTTTGGATGCTGTAAATCTATGGACAAGAGGCAAAGGACTGTACAGACCAAGGAAAATATTAAATTTAAGGGGTAAAGAACAAAAGCCAAAAGTTAATCTGACTTGCAACACAGACTCTCTAGAAATGGGGCTGGATGAATGAAATTGAGATTGAATAGGTCAGAAAGACCCATGAGAGATTTTCTGAAATATGATACTGAAGGATCTGATTATCTTGGCAAAATATTTACTCAATCAGTGGAGAGTTTGGGAGTTCTTTAGGGCTGAAAAGATGAAAAACAATGCAAAGGAAAAAAAAAAAACAAAACCTAGGGGTGCCTGGGTGGCTCAGTCAGTTAAACTTCTGTCTTAGGCTCAGGCCATGATCTCAGGGTCCTAGGATCAAGCCCCAAGTCAGGCTTCCTGCTCATCAGGGAGTCTGCTTCTCCCTCTCCCTCTGCCCCCCCTGCCCAGCCCCTGCTCCTGCTCGCTCTCTTTCAAATCAATAAAATTCTAAAAAAAAAAAACCAAAAACTAGAAAATTAATAACTCTAGGGCTAATAAAATATTTCAAGGAAAGAATGATTATCATAGCTCACTTAGAGTAAGACTTTCAAAAATACTTGTATAATCATACCAATATAAACACTGAATATATTGATCTAATAAAATCACATGATAATCACATGGGGAAAATGGGAAGTGTACCAGCATACTGGGGGCAGGATAATACGAGAGAACTAAATCCTTATTATTCATACAGGGAAGGCAATAGTTAATGCTTAAATCTGAAAATATAACAAGTCACAAACTAAACATAATTTCTGGAGATATGGTTAAAAACACCATAATCAGCGAAAGTAGTTGAAGCAAATGGAAGCAAGGAGAGAAACCTCGTAGAATTATTTAATTATTTTTACTCCTATTGAAGAACTATTTGATCCTTCAAATTATGAAGATATATACATTTGATAAAACATTAAAATGAATGAATGAATAAAATAGACTAATTCTAACATATTTAAAATACTCCCAGGTAGGGATGCCTGGGTGGCTCATTTGGTTGGGCATCTGCCTTCGGCTGAGGTCATGATCTCAGGGTCCTGGGATCTAGTCCCACATAGGGCTCCTTGCTCAGCCAGGAGCCTGCTTCTCTCTCTGCCTGTCCCTCCCCCTGCTCTGTGCTCTCTCTCTCTCTGACAAACAAGTAAATAAAAGCTTTTAAAAAAATACTCCCAGATATAAAATAGTATCTTAAATCAAATGCATAATATGCTAGATTATGTCTCATAAATACATTCTTTATAGGTAAAGCCTTTCCAATTTGTCTCTACCTATGTATTTATCTTTCTCCAAAAAAAAATGAAAACCAACATAACAAAAGGTGGCATGTTTTTTTTCTTCCGACTTTGTGAAAATAACAGAAACAGCTATTCATTCATTCATTAACGGCTGACTATGTGTTCTATTAAACATTATAAAGTAAAAACACACACAAAAGAAACCCAATCCTTGGCTTTTGACCGTTGAAGCGGCTGGTTGGCCCAGGTGGCTGATGTAATTTACTTTTAACCTCTAGAAGGAAAAACTAGGACCAAACAGAGAAAACTGTTGATAACAGAGGTCAAAATGATGAAGACGAAGCGGGATGGTTATTGGCTCATAATCAGAGATGAACTAGCAGTGACATCGGGGAGTACAAAAGAGAGTAATTTCTTCCTGAGCTGTGTGGAAAGGTGAAGGTAGCTGGTTACTTAGACATTTTCAGTTCACTTTCCTTATTTAGAATGATTCTGCCCCTTTTAGGACATTCAACCCCCAAAGACCACTGATTTAGAAATCACATAATCTCAGGTTTTATTTCCATATTTTTATTTCTCCATTTCTAGAAGAGTAGCTCTGATTTGTGTATCCCTTGATCTCATGAGTCACAAAGAAACAGTCCGGTGCAAATTCAAAGCAGTAGACAACAGATTTTGGTATTGAAGGCATCTCCACTCTTCCAAGCTGCTACTTGCTAAAGCAAATAATGCCAGAAATCAATTTGAGAGACTGCTGATGACAATTAACAAACCCAAGCCAAAATAATCTAATTTTATTCTCAGCCAAGACAAACCCATTATTGACTATGAGAGACCTGCTTCCTCCTAAACTGTGGTACCTTGTGGGGAAAAGGAAGGGAAATGTCTGAGGTTGTTTCAAAACAACAACGATGACCCGGAAGGGACAGTCAATGAGTTCAAATCAAATCCAAGGAAAGCTGGTGGACTGGGTGGGAAAATGGTAAAATATTCTTTAAAAACTTGGCTTTAACACACTTAAGTACTGCTTACATTCCAATCTGCCAGTAATCTTTTTACTTGGAAAAAACGAACGCTTATAAAAGAAACTAAGAAGACTCAGCAAATAAATAGCAAATCGGGCTGAGTTCGAGAAATTCCAAGCAGAGTTCTAAGAATACTTTACTTATATATGACTGAGAATTCTGAAAATTATGGGATGGCAGTCTTTTTGTGGTCAGGGTTCCCAATGCAAGTAACATAATGAACACATTTATAATTAGGTAAGAATTGGGAATTAATGAATTTGGATAAAACTAAAACTCAACACACAATTTTCTTCCTAAGGAGTTGATAAAAATTTTTTTTGTTGTTGATAATACTTTCCAGGGGCGCCTGGGTGGTGTAGTCGGTTAAGCGTCTGACTCTTGGTTTCAGCTCAGGTCATGATCGCAGGGTCTTGAGATCGAGCCCCGCATTAGGCTCTCTGCTCAGCACGGAGTCTGCATGAGACTCTCTCTTCCTCTCCCTCTGCCCCCCCCTCTGCTCTCTCTCTCTCAAATAAATAAATAAATCTTGTAAAAAAAATACTTTCCAAATGGTGGAAACTTAAGACACTTGTTTTTTTTTTAATAGTTAAGTGCTCTTGGCGCTATAATCTTCAATTCTGATCATCTAAATGTTCACAGTAAAAAATATGTCTGAAAAGGAACTCAGGCATTTGAATATGACATCATTGACAAAATGGGTTTGTACTGAAACCAACTGAGTTGGTATATTACCCTTTAACAAACAATTCAATGTAAGCTAGCTGAAGAATCCAGAATTAATTTAGCTAAATACTTCCTTCACTGATGACATAATTTTCATGTGGCTAGGAGAAAAATCAAAGGATTACATAAATGTCAAAATACTGATCCACACTTTTTTTTAAGAGGAAAAAAAAGAGGAAGAGAAAAAAACAACTTATATTTTTGGTAAGAAATTTCAGTATAAAATTCTGTAACTTTTTTTTAATCTAGAGATTTATAGATTTTTTTTAACATATCCTAAATCCAGACAGAAAATAGTGAGCTCACACTCTCTCCCTAATCTTCAAGTATAGGGAAGGTTTTATTCCCTCTCTATCATCCCTCTTCAAAGGAAAATGATTCTCAGTCCTTTAGGGCCTTGAACTACATAGCCCACCTTTTCCAATATGTTCAGGGAGATAACACTGAATGGGCTATGTTATGGACTGAATATTTGTGTCCCCCAAAATTCATATGTGGAAGCCCCAACACCTAATAGTATGGTGTTTGGAGATGAAACCTTTGGGGGGCAACTAGGATTAGATTAGGTCATAAGGGTGGGATGGGACTAAGTAGCCTTATAAGAAAAGCAAGAGTGAGAGATATTTCTCTCTCTCCACTGGCACATACCAAGGAAAGACCACTCCAGGACATAGCAATTAGGAGGCCATCTGCAACCCGCAAAGAGAGTCCTCACCAGAATCTGACTCTACTGGAACCCTAACCTTGGATTTCCAGCCTCCAAAACTGTGAGAAAATAAATTTCTGTTGTTTCAGCCAACCAGTCTATGGTGTTTGGTTATGGTAGCCCAAACTAATGTAGGTTACAAATATTAGAGCATTTTAAATCTAGAAAGGTACACAGAGATGACTCAATCCAAGGGTTAAAAACTGGTGGCCTTTTGAATTAGCCTGCAGACTTGTTTTATAGGTGTGCATAGAATTAAAAAATACTTTAGGGATGATAACTATAATTTTACAGAAGCCCCATTACTGTCAATTGCCTCACTCCTGCCCTAATAACACATTTGTGTAGCTTGCTTCATGCCTGTGTCTCTGATTTCTGTTGACTCTCTCCTTTTATACAAGAGGAAACTAAATTTCAGAGATGTAAGGTGACTTGCCCAAGTTGAAGCAAGTAATTAAAATGAAAAATGGGTCTAGAATCCAGATCTCTTGATACCCTATCTGGCTTTCTGCTATGTAAGCTAAGGCTTAGCTAACTACACATTAGTTATGCTAGTTAACGACAGCACCAGGACATGAGACTAACAAATAATTTGGTTACTGAAGCATGAATGCCAGAGGAAAATATCAAGCAAAAAAGGAGAAAGAGTCATTTATATTCCATTTTATCTATTCTTCTGCCCAGATGGATTAATTCTGAAGAAGTACCTAGTAACTTTGAAGGTGAAATACCATCATTCTGGAAGTAAAGAGGCAAAGCAAAAAATTTCATACTACCCTCCTTGAGCTAATTCTGTTAATATTCATTTCAAATTGAATTTAAAGCCATTTTTGGTAGACAAATATGATAATAGAGATGACAGCAAAGGAAATAACAGAAAAAGGAAAAATAGTTATGGAAATTCTATCATTTAATATTGTATTAGAAGAGTGAATGCATCTATTAAAATGTCTATATCTTAATTTAGTTACATTAGGTAATTAAATTTATAGGAAATATTAAAAATTATTTAAGATTTTATTTATTTATTTGAGAGAGTTGAGAGAGAGAGAGAGAGCACAAGTAGGGGGAAGAGCAGAGGGAAAGGGACAAGCAAACTCTTTGCTGAGCATGGAGCCTGATGTGGAGCTCAATCGCACGACCCTGAGATCATGACCTGACTTGAAATCAAGAGTCAGATTCTCAACTGTCTGAGCCACTCAGGGACCCCTAAAAGTTATTTAAATATTAATGAAGTATTGTAGTTAAAATCCCCCAAAGTTTGCCTTTCAGAAACATCTTATAATATGCTACCCATCTCCTTCTGATATTTCGTCTCCTCACAATATCGTATTGATACATAATCAGTAAAAGAAAAATTGGAGAAAAACTAGGCGTTGTTATATCTTTTTTGCAAATCTTGCAAAGATCTGAAAGAGGCAAGTAGTGATAGCTAAGGCAGGGAATTATACCATTTCAGAGAAGAGGAAACTAAGGTTCAAAAAAGCTCAACCTCAAGTCCAGCAGAGTCAACCACAAATCAATGTTTTCTGCATTCTGGTCCATATTACATATGTTGAGATGTCTCTGAGGACATTGTTTCATTAAAAATGGTCATAGACTTCAGTGTGTTTTTATAATTTTTAGTATTGATTACCTAAGCTTAAAAAAGGTAATGGTTACTTAGTTATATTTTAAGCCCATATTTTCTCCATATTACTGGATTTCACATTAAGATTTCTATATTACAGGTGAGTTACTTATTCATTGCCTTATTCATTATTTCAATAAAAATATCTCAGATGCCACCTGCCTTGGGAGCTTGTATGCATTTGTGAATATGGAGTTGGAGGGTTGTGGAAAGAATAGAAACCTTAGTGTGGAACAAATCTCACCATCTAGACAGGACCTCACAGTAGAGTAGGAGAGGTGTTGTCATATGCACATGTGAAAAGAGTACATGGTGCATGACCTGTTTTCCTAGGAGTTCATGGTGCCCTGGAGGGGACTGAAGGTTTTAGCAAGTGTTGAAGGTTACTACAATAGCCTATAGGTGAACATCCTCCTCTAAAATGTAGGTCTGGAGTAAATAAAAGGGCAGATTAAGGCCAGAGGCCTGTCTGTAGCATCCTGCTATCTCTGTCTGACTGCCCTCCTTCAGTGAGAGCCTATTTTGAATCCATCTACCCCCCACCATGGCTGTCTTCCTTGGAAGTATGGTGGCTTAAAGTTCCCCGTAATCTCTCTAAAATTTCACCTTCTTTTCCTCTGCTTTGATACCTTATCACTGACTCCCCTTTTCTTTAATTTAACTCTCAGGACATTTTTAGATAAGCTGGTTTTTCTAAGTCCCAACACTAAGCCCTACCAGGCCTTTCTTTTCAAATGCAACCTATCAGAGTCCTGGTCCCCTCCCTGTCAGTGGCTCACTCTACCTCTGGACTGAGTGGTGGCTGAGATCTCCTGGAGGTAGCTCCTTCCCAGGACCATGAATGATGCACACAATTTTGCCTGATAATATGGGGAAGGATGATATCCTATAGAGAGGGAATGGCATGGCTAATCAGCCCTCCTTAGGCTAAAACCTAAGGTTTATGTGGGAAATAAGGCTATAAAAACAAGCGCACACAAAATCATAGAAGACCCTAGATGCCCTATTAAGGTCTTTGGTCTCTACAGGTGTGGAATTTGTTTTGTTGTTTTCAGCAGAGGAATATGTATTTTAGGATATCTGATGAATGTCCATAAGTAAAAGCCTTCTTTGTAAACAGCTGCAGGCACTCAGAGAACCCACAAATCCATACATTTATAACCAAGGACACCGATATAAATGATTCACAAAAGTTGACAACCAAATTGTGGTACTTGGAAAAGTAAAGTTACTAGAGCCACGTTGAAATCGTCACTCAATGCGCAAGTATTCATAAAGCTCCTTCCAAATGTGAGATGCTGTGTTTGGCACTGAAGGGATCCTGAGTACAAGATGGCTTAATGGGTCTACAACAACTTCTGATCACTCCTGCTTCCCTTGAACCTCCAGGTGGTGACAAGTAATACCAGAAGTAGAGGTCACTGATGGTGCCAGCAGGGCTGCTTACCTGAGAGTCATTTTCCTGAATACATTCCCCTTGCTTCCTGTGAGGGTATCTTTCATAAACCATTAACAGCCTCACTATTGTTTAAGATATTATTTCCTCAAATTAATTTGCCATATTCATCTCCAGTCTTCAATATACATATTTTTTGTATGTGTAGTAAGTTTATATCTAAATCATCTACTGTCTACAAATTAAATCAGCCCTTAATCATCACCAAGAATGCTTTTGCAGATGCTATTATATGGGATTGAAAGGTCTGTTCTATTTTGAATAATTTTATAAAACAAGAGAAAAAGAAATAAGGTTCTTAATAGAGCCTTGGATACAATATATATATATTTATACTGTGTATAATCCCCCCACCCCAGGGAACATGTCCATGAGGAAATTTCAGTGGCAATCTCAGAATTTCTTTTAGGAAAAAAATGACTAAAGAGTCTTCTATCCCACAAAAGAAGTTTGCTTTACTTGTTCTCAAATATTGGAAAGAGGCACGTCTCAGGACCGGTGCCTGAGGGCATCACCATGAATAAGGGAATATGTCAGGGCAAAGGCACGAGAGAATAAATGGAGAAACACTTTGCTCTAAAATGTGAATAAGTGGTAGGATTAAAATGCACACTTACAAGGGGACGTTAGAAACACAGGGTAAAGCCTTACTCTCTATTTGAAATGTTCTAACAGGTGTGAATAAGAGTGAGCTGCAGAGTAAATTATCATCACAGCTCTTCCCACAGTTATTATTACATGAGCTATTGCAATTTCACCCCTATGATGTGTCTCATCTTACAACTCTTAACATTTGGGGATGGAAGATTAGAGAGGGGGGTATTGGTATTGGTCATGCATTATCCTTAAAAGAGAGACTCAGAAGGCCCTCAAATTTAGACTGTCCATTTTCTCCAAATATCTTTTTCAAACAGAACACTCTCCAGTGGTTTTATTTAAAGTCTGTCCAGATGGTCTCAAAACTGGCAACCAGTAATGGGAAAGAGAGCCCTGAACATACTCAACAACTAAGACATTGAGGGCCCCATATTTTACTACGTGCTTGATGAAATCATTATCTAATACTTATAACAGTCCTGTACATGAGATAATATAGTCGTTGTTTGTAGATAAAACTAAAGCTCAGAAAAGCCTATCCTTTTCCCCCAAATCACAAAACTAGTAAATGGAGATGCCGGAATGTATACCGATGGCCACCAAACTTCACAGGATACGGTCACTGCAGTTATACTTAGATGCTTCCAAATGGGGAAATAGGTATTTTCGAAGCATAACAACATCTGAAGATGTTTAATTGTAAAATATCAATTTTATTATTTTTCCTTCTTTTCACGTATTTTCTTTAAGGTTGAATTTTCTTAATACCTAGTAAAATCTTTTCCTGGGCATTTACCAAATTTTTCATTTAATGAATCATATACATACAATGTCATTAATCTGTTTTGACAAATATAATTATAAGCTACGTTTCCTATGAACACCTAGTACATTTTCAAGCCAAGCATAGCAACATCTGCTACCAAAGAGTAAAATTATGTGTGTGCTGTGTGCACGTGTGTGTGTGTATTTCTCTTAACTAGGAAGAAAGGTGTTTGATAGTACTTTAGTTTGAATAGTAGGCATTGACACTGTATCAGTTTATCTATTGATGCCTACAAACCACACAAAACAAAGGCTTACAACTACGGGTTGTCTGGGCAATTCTCCTGGTGTTGCCTGGGCTCACTCATGGGACAGCATTAAGCTGCAAGATTAGCTGGAGACTGGGCTGAGCTGTACAGATGGAATAGCTGGGCTTCTTTTCCATGTGGTGTTACACCTGAAAGAGTGCAAGACTTCCTCAAAGGATGACAGCAGTTATCCAATAGGGCAATCTCAAATGGGCAAGCACTTGCAAAATCTATGCTTGTGTCATCTTAACTAACATCCTATTGGTCAAAACAAGTCACACAGGCAAGCACAGAGTCAATGTTGGAGGGGCTACACCAAGGACATGGATAGTAGGCTATGAGATAGATTCATCAGGAGCTATTAAAATAACACTCCACCACAGATACCTTTTTGGACTTGAAGATAGTTTTCCTTTGGAAGGGTGAGTGAGCAGCCTTGTTGTTCAAGCTCCTAAAGGGATGTTACCAGACACTTGGTGTTTAAGGATTTAAGGGGAAAAGATGTCTAATTTTTAAGGTTAATTCTTAAAGAGAGAAGCGGGGGCAGGAGTTCTAGCCCATTTATTGGTGGATCATGGAATCAGTCCTGAAAGAACATGAGGGCATGTATAGACCCAAGGGGATATGTCTGAGAAATAAAAGTACTGAGCAAAATTGGTAACCTGTGACAGGGTACCCTTGGCCAGAGTTCACACTGTGGGTATAGAACTGTCTTCAGATGAAGAACCGGGGTGGCCCAGTGATACCCAATGAAAATTAACACTACAGGACCACTACAACAGACTAGCCTTCAGCAGCAACTCCCTGTATCACTGAGTAGCCATGCCTGTAGGGTACTTTATGGATGCCCATTCTTACCCTCTTAGATGTGCATGGCAGACAATTACACCTATGATTTTCAGGAAAGAATAAGATAAGGCAAAGGGGCAAAAAAGCATAGTATGAGCTAAACATTACAGAGCATTTACTTTGTGCCAGGTACTAGTCTATATACTCCAGAGCTGCATTCTATTATCATTCCTACTGTATAGAGAAAGAAATAGAAACAAAAACAAAAAACCAAAAAGTTAATTAACTTTTCAAATCCAAGGAGCTGTTATGTAGCAGAGGTAGGACTCAGAGCCAGGAAGTCTCACTCCAGAGTGTGGGCTCTGAACAACTGGTTATTCTGCCTTCATAGAGGATCAGTTAATTAGAAAAATTAATGGTGTGACTATATTACAACTCTTTGGAAAGTTCATGTTGATTTTAAAAAGCATTCATGCATTAGGAATTATCTATTAGTATGCTTTAATCTTAACCATACTTCTGGTCCCTCCCAGATCCCTGTGTCTATACAAAGATATCTGGTTTTTTTTTTTTTTTTCTCAATAGTAAATGGGAATTTCTTATACTTTTCATCCTGTCTTAAGATACTTTTAGGAGAATATATAGATGTTATATCTTTACAAAAGAAATCCTTTATTCTTACTGAAGTATTCCTGCTGTGATTACATAATTTTCTTCCTTGTAAAGTAAATATCAATCATATGATGTTGGTTATTTTGTAACACAGCCATTCTGATCCTCAGCCTTGCAGCATCTAAATGTCCATCCACATTTCAATGTAAGAGTTGATGGCAACTGGCTTATTTTTATTGCTCTGGCACCAGCAAAATAAAACCCTCCATAAGAACATGAAGCTTCTAAAAAGGATTAAGGTTTGTGGCTTTTCTTAAAAAGCATAAATATTTGAGGTCTGAAACTCATTCATGATTACTCCTTTCACAAACCATTAAAAACTCAATCACTCTAAATAAATCTATTAAAGATACTTACAGTGGGTGCTTACTAAATTTTTTTTTTTTTTTTTTGGTTGTTTACTTTGCCATTTCCTTGCTAGGCTGCAGTAGTCCCTTGCTATTCTTTTTATTTAACAGTTATTTCCAATCTCTCATAACATCTGCTTGAAGCCTCACTGTTAATTTTAGACAAAATGAAAATGCATTCAGAATATTCCCTTTTGATTAGATGATCAAGTTGCAGAAATAAATGGCTGTTCAGATACCAAGAGGGACCTGAAATTCAAATTTCGATAAAAAAATAGGCCTGAGTTTATGAGCTATTTTTTGAAAAATGTGGTTCCACCTTGATTCTATATTTCATAACTACAAAAAAATGCATGATTACTATAGATTTCATAATATGTTATATAACCACAAAGGCAACTGCTAAACAACCCAGTCACAGGTGATGATGAAACCTGTATGCACAACTCTTAACTTGAGGCTATTTCCTATCTGCCAGATGTACTCTGTCTTTTTTTATTTATATGTATTATACATAAATATATTTATTTATAATTTTAGATATATACCTATAAGCATACATATTCTATATAGAGAGAGAATATAAAATACATAAATATTTATATAAATATAAAAATTGCTTGGAGATCTATAACAGAAAGAGTCGAAATGTACCAATATGTTGTCTTTATACTGCTTAGCAGAGGATTTGAGTAAATGAGTATTAAAGAAAAATCTACCCAACTGGTGAAACCATGAATATAAGTTATTGGCTCTTTTCAACACTGGGCCTACAGGTAATTTAACCAGTTTCCTTTCCTTCTTAAAAAAGGGACTTTTAACAAACTGAGGGTTGCTGGAGTAGGGGGTGGGGTGGGAGGGATGGGGTGACTGGGTGATAGACACTGGGGAGGGTATGTGCTCTGGTAAGCGCTGTGAATTGTGCAAGGCTGTTGAATCTCAGATCTGTACCTCTGAAACAAATAATGCAATATATGTTAAGAAAAAAAAAAGAAGAAGAAGAAGGTAGCGGGAGGGGAAGAATGAAGCGGGGGAAATCGGAGGGGTAGACGAACCATGAGAGACGATGGACTCTGAAAAACAAACAGGGTTCTAGAGGGGAGGGGGGTGGGAGGATGGGTTAGCCTGGTGGTGGGTATTGAGGAGGGCACATTCTGCATGGAGCACTGGGTGTTATGCACAAACAATGAATCATGGAACACTTCATCTAAAACTAAGGATGCAATGTATGGGGATTAACATAAGAATAAAAAAAAAAGGGACCTTTAAAATGGAAAGTGTCATGCATTGTGCATTTACCAGAATTAAGATAGCAAGAATAAAGAATTATTTCCTGACAGCATTATTATATTCGTGCATTCAACATCCAAGATCGATGAGGTTGTGGGGATGCAAGGGCAAATCAGACGCTACTCTAGCCCTTAAGAAACTCATAATATCATGGGAAACACAAATATATAAACAAATAACTATAATGTTATGTAATAAAATCTTTCAGTGGAGGTATGCCCGTAGCTGTCTGGAAGCAGAGGGGAGAGAGATGTTGGCTCTGCCTCCAAGGCCAGCCTTGTAGTTACAAGCAGGACTACTGTGAGAGCGAGGAGCATCAGATACCAGACCCAGTTGGAAGACTGTAAAAGCAGGCCATATAGCTGTAAGATTACCTTTTTCTAATAGTATGTGACACAGAGATTGATTTAAATGTGTTGTATTCTTTTCTGTTATAGCCACAGCCTACTAGTTCTCCTAAAATATACCTCTTTTTCAACCATGTGTAGAGTTGCCTGAGATATGTAAATAAGGATTATGAAAGACTTGAAGGGAAGCTTCTATATGGTTGAAGCATCTATTATATTCAGCAGAGTAGGTATAAGATTCTTTTATTCATATGTATTTATTTACAAGTCTTTATCTAGAAAAATGAAAAGGATAAATCCAGGGCAAATTCTTACTAGTAAAGGATTCAAAGAGTGCCGGGCATGAAAACAAACAAAAAACCTAATTTATACCGGATGTGAGGAGATCTGGAAGAATAACTCTTCACCCCTATGATTCTGTTAGGGAAATCCATGCCATCATCCGGGATAGGACAGAGTCAACAGAGACATTCCAACTTTAAGGAACAGGAGTATGGTTGGTTAGGTCAGTTAAGGATACGCAGGGAGGCTGGGAGGCATGGACCACTGTCTGTACCTGTACACTTGGCCTCGCAGAGAACTGGAACAAAGGTTCTTTACTGATCAGAAGCCAACAGTCACAGGAATGGTGTCACAGTACATCTGGTAACTGATGCATCTTGCTAAACTCTCAGATGAGGCCACCTATTTTTCCTGAAGTTAGCGTATCATCATACTCATTGCTCAGTTTCTTTCTGACTGCTTTGCTTACTATCCACGTCTCTACTTACTCCTGACTTCTTTCCAAGACTGCATATCTGTCTTTAAAAAAATTGAAAATCTGAGTCAAATAGTCACTGACTAATACAGGACATCTCAACTGAGCAGATTTCCATAACTAGGCCAACTTAAAGGGTACCCAGTCTCTTTTATGGCTAACTCAACATTTCTACTCTATTGGAATAATCCCTGGAGGGGACACCAATTCTAGCAGATGTTAAACAGAGTTTATTCTGCCATCAAAAAAGCTAGTGAAGATGCATACCAAATCTACCTGTTAGGAAGTCATAATGTATATTTACATATTGAAGCCTCTAGGATGTTCAAAAAGAAAACCAGTTTAACAATGATTAAAAGTTATTTACTTTGAAGATAAGACTTTATTTTTTTTCCTGAACACTTTTTAGCCCTCTGCATATTTAAAAACATTCCCACAACAAGCTTAACCTTAACTCTAGTTTGGGAAGCGCTGGTCTGGTCAGCCTCAAGTGGAGCTCTGCTATCCAGTCCATGAGTTGTGGGTTGAATGTCAGGGACACATGATACACACTCAGCAGTCTGTGTCAGGAACCATGGTGAACATTTGCCTCAGGAGAGGGCTGCAGTCAAGAGAGGCATTTTGAATTTCGTAGATCCCAATCTAGGTAAACCCCATAAACCCTGAGACAATAATTTCAAAAACAAGACTGCTTAGATTCCCTAAGTCTGAGAAGACTGTTTCTCAACCCATGAGCTGGGTCAGGTTCTAGAAGGACCAACAAAACTAAACTGATTCTGAATGGGAAGGGAAACAAATTTCCTCCATAAAAAGCGAGACATTAAACGTGAAAACCTGTGGACTTTCACAATCAATCATGGTTCATCTCAGGCAAACTACTGGCCTATTAACTTCCATTTGGATTATGCAGGCAGATGAAAAAAGTAAGGGAGAGCAGAATGTTTATTCTGTCCTGACTGGAACACAGAATCCATCTTTCCTTTAGAATTATGTAATTTTTTTCTCTTCTTTCCTTTCCCTTTTTAAAGTAAAGTGTTCCTCTTGAAAAAGAATAAATAATACAACCATTTAGTGTTTTGTGGCTTTAGGGAGGCTCAAAATAAAACTATCAATATTATTAAAAGTCTATCCTTAAATCTTTTAATTGGCAAATTTATCTCTCGGCTTTCCCATCTCCTAATTGTCTTCGCTACATGTAGGTCTTCTCTTTACCTCCCATGTGCTCAGTGTCCTCATGCTCAAGTTTGACCCAGAGTCCCAGGCTACATTTTATCTATTTCCTAAACTCTATCAAGACTTATCCAGTGTCTCCTTCTATCAGAACTCTATTTTCTCTTTAGAAATTATCCCTCGTATAAATGTTTGCTAAAGTTGTAACTCACTCTGCTTATGCACAGACAGTTGGGTAGTCTTTAATTTTACCAACAAATAATCTGAAGCTTTAGTGGCCAGCACTTGCCTGAGTTCTCAGAATATTGTGTGTATCTTGGTGAAAATACAGTACTTCATTTGAGGGTGATAAAAAACATTCTATCAAATGTATGACTTTACTGTTCCATGTTAAACATAACTTGCTAATTATAAAAGTTATTAAATGACACCCCAAACTCATACCATGTTTTATCAATTGACCCTCCAATGTTAGAGTTCCTCAGGGCTTGCTCTTAAGTCTTCATCTCTTCTCACTTGACATTCTCCCATCTCTCAGATCAGCGGATCTCATCCAATCCCAAAGATTCAATCACCAATATTGAGACTAATGGTTACCAGGCTTGAATCTGCAACTCAGACCTTTCCATTTAGCTCTCATTCTCCACTAGACATCTCTGCTATTTTTTCAGAATCTTCAAACTTGACATTTCCAAAGTCCTATTAATGATCTTTTCTCCGTTCTGCTCCACTCTAGGGACTAACTCAGGGGCATCAATGCTGCCATTGCTCAAGCTGGAAACCTGAGTGTTTTCCTGGGTACTTCTCTCCATTTTACAACCCCCAGCCACTAAATCTTGGGTATTCTTGGGTATTAAAATACCTCTTCAGCACCTCCTTTTCTCTCCATCTCCACTGGTATGTCAATAATCAAAGCCAGTATCAAGTCTTCATTGGATTATGAAAACAGTCTCTTAGATGGTTTCTCTTAAACCAGTCTCTCCCCACAAAAATTTCCTTCCCCACATTGCTGCCAGAGTGATCTTTTTAGGACCTAAATCTAATCATGCCACTCTCCAACCTAACACTCTAATATGTTTCTATTGCTTTCATCATAAAATCTAGGTACACTGGCTTACAGACTTCCATATGATCCTTCTTCCCTCCCCACTGATGTAGCTTTACTTTAGGCCACTCTCTAACTCTATTACTGGCCATAATTTAGCTACTAGTTCTATTTCAATTATTCCAATGCCCTGAACAATTTCCTTACAGATAGATTTACATATACCATTTCTTTTGTTGGAAATAAACAACTCTTCTTGACCAATCAAGTTCTTTTCATCTGGCATCAATTTTACTAAACTCATTCATTTTATTCTGAACTTTTCCTTTATAGCACTTAATCAGAATAGTAATTATTTTTGTTTATAAGCATTTGTCTAGTACATAACTTCATCATTAAGTTAAGAGATACACAGGGGTACTATTCTATATACCCTGTTCTCCATTCTATCCTTAGTACCTTGGAGCATAGCAAGTTATCAAAATACTTCTTTTTAAAAATAATTATGAGAAACACCTACTATTTAAAAGATCTTTTCAGTGGCACATGATAGCAATAGCACTCTTTCCAACCCCTAGTTATGGGCTTCATAGTAGAAGTATGAAAAACTCAGTCTAGCAAATTAAGATTAACAATTACCATACCTTATGATTTATCTGGGAGTTAGTGGAAAAGGTAGATACTTTTAAAAAGACATTTCTCCCTCCTAATCTCTGGTAGTTCTTTTGTTGTTATGACTTTAGCATATAATAGTTCTCATTGGCTGATTATTGAGCAGGATTCTGATAAAGTATGGGCTCATTTAAAAAAAATGAGAGAGAACAGAAATTTGAAATAACTATCACAAGTAACTACCTGGGTATTCAAGAGTCAAAGAAAAATGGTCTCAATAAAATGTTGAACACAGCAGGCAGGAGAAATAACCTCCTTTGAAAGAGTAACTGGAAGCAGAGTTTGCAATAACTATAAGTGGGTCAGACAGCTTTGCCCTCCTGGCATAAGTTTTTAAGGAAATTGAAAAGTTCATGAATTAAAGATAGACCTTTCTAAAATATTACAAATCTATAGCTATCACCTGGCACATTATTTAACAAATTGCTAAGGATTTTCATGAACTTTGCACATGCCAGGCATGATTCTTATAAACAGCATTGGGGTACTATGTCCCAGCTGGCTTTAATCAGCTGAAATGGAATGCAATCAGCATCACAAATTAGTAATATTCCTTTTCACGATCATCTTGTTCCATAAAGAAATGACAAATGGGTAAAAATGCTGTTAAAAAAAAATCACAAAGTAATGTCTCCATAGGGAACATAAGTTCGTTTGATTTGAAGAGTCCCATGATTGCTTATACATGATTTCCCAAAGCAATAGACTTGAATGGACGCTTCTGAAGCCATTTTTCATTTTGATCATAGAGTCAAATAAAGGGTTTTGCCAGAGGTCAAAATGTATCAGCAGCCTTATCTAAATGTATCCCAGTCTGTGAAAATAGTTCACACACACACACACACACACACACACACATGCACATTCAGGAAATTACCATCTTAGATGGCCAGAAAAATATTATTTCATAATTACTTTATGTTACTGATTTTTCAAAACTTTCAGGTTTATTATCACTTTTTAAAACCTCAAGAAAAGTAAAGAACAATATCCTGTAGCCAGGGATAAACTATCCATATGCACAAATTACTAAACTTTCAAGACAATAGGAATAAAAAATGCAGCATGTAGGTTTCAGTGCCTCGACCTTGACCGTGATTAAGTTAAACTTTTGTGCTCCACCACACTCCAAGCAAAACTGGAAAGAAGAAAAAAAAAAAAAAAGAAAGAAAAAAAAGCTGCATTCTTAGAGCTAGGACAAGAAACTGTTCTACACAGCTCATGAAATACTACTACTGTTTCAGATAGACACTTTGATTTAATGTGCATTGCAGACAATTCAAAAATTATGACTGAGCCCTTATGTGACACACATACTCGCCACAAAGCTTGAATTACTCATTTGTTTATCTCATAAAGCATAGGCTGGTGCAACATAAGGACATTCCTAGCACACTCCATGGAGACATAATCTGTAACTGTTTAAAATGATAAAAGGCTAACAAAATGGATTGAACACTGCATATCGAGGGCATATGATTAACTGCACTCAGAAAATCAAAAACTAAAGAAAACACACCAAAAAAACATGAGTCTGAACATCTGGCCTTGCAGTTATGGATATTGTCATTAGGCATTCAGTGGCAAACAATTGCTTTTTAGTTACTAAATCATGTTTGGCTCTTGACAACACCTTGTGTAACCTGAATCTAGATAGTCTACTGGTGACATTTTAATCATATCTTTTGTTGAGCGTCTACATCAATTGGATATCCATGATATTTTGCATGTAGTTTTTTTTCACAATATTTTTCCTCACATGAGAGCCTTTAAGATGGGTCAAATGCCTCCATATGGACTTTTCCACATTGGTGAATTAACACAAACAAAATGATTAATGGTCCAATTCAAGTGCAGCTACTGTGAAACTCTGGTCTAGAGTCCCCCTAGTAGTGCTACATTTTTTGAAAATGAATCCCCTACAATTTAACAACAAAAAGAACAAATAACTCAATTAAAAAATGGGCAAAGGACTTGAATAGACATTCCTCCAAAGACACACAAATGGCCAACAAGCATATGAAAAGCTGTTCAACATCGCTAGTGATCAGGGAAATACAAATCAAAACCAGAATGAGGTATCACCTGACATTCATTAGGATGGTCACTGTCTAAACCTCCCAACCCCCCCCCCAAAAAAAATAAAGCCAAGGGTTGGCAAGGGTATGGAGAAATAGGAAACCCTCACACACTGTTGGTGGGATATAAAATGGTGCAGCCACTATGGAAAAACGCATGGTGATTCCTCAGAAAATTAAATATACAATTACTATATGATTCAGCAATCCTGCTTCTGGACATATATTCAAAAGAATTGAAAACAGAATCTCAAAGAGATATTTGCACACCCATACTCATTGCAGAATCATTCCCAACAGCCTGAATGTGGAAACAAACTCAATGGCCCTTGATAGATGAATAAAGAAAATGTGGCATATGCATACACTGGAATATTATTCAGCTTTATAAAAGAAGAAAATCCTGTTATATGTTACAGCTGGATGAACTTTAAGGACGCTATGCTAAGTGAAATACGTCAGTCACAAAAAGACATAGCATGATTTCACTTATATGAGGTATTTAAATTAGTCAAATTTAGGAACAGAAGGAATGTTAGGGACTGAGCAAAGGGGGAAAAGGGGAATTGTTTATGGGCCTGATGTTTCAGATTGGCAAGACAAAAAGGTTCTAGAGATCTGTTGTACATCAATGGACAAATAATTAACAACTCTCTCCTGTACACTTAAAAATAGTTGAAATGGTAAATTCTATGTTATATGTTTTTTGCCACAATGAAAAAAGGCACTGGAAATAAAGGTAAAGAAGATAAAGGAAGGTGCACGAGCCCGAGAAGCAACTGACAGCACCCCAGCCTTACACAGCCATAAAGGGGCAGGTTCTCCTTCCTGCTCCCCATACCACACCAAGCAACTCAGAACACTTCATCAAGGCAGAGCACAGGGGTTAACTAAATTAAAAGAAAAAAAAAAAGAATATGTCTTGTCAAGATGTCTTTTCTTAAACTGTTTCTTACTCTTTTCCTTTCTATTACGTATTTATTTTGCATCAGCTGAATTGCTCACATCCTAAATTTCTCTCCTAATCTCACAAACTATCTAGTACATGGGATCTCCATGTCCCCTCCTTCCCCCTGCTCTAGCCTAGATTGGCTGTTCTCTAGGTCTAATGCACTGGCATTTTTCTTTGTCTTTATTTAATTGCTCTTCTTGGTCACAGTCACTATTTTTGTGATTCCATATTCATTCCCTGTCTTTTTCTCTTTTTAAATTTTTATCTCTTACTTTGATTGAGCAATCCCTAAGTAGCATTGATTCTTACATCCAGTTATTTCCTAAATTAATTTTCATGTTTCTGAGGCACATCTTCTAATCCTTTCAGGGAGGTCTATGTCTAGAAAGCATTATATGTTTTTGTATGTCTGGTATTTTTTTAAGTTTTATTTTCTCCCACATATGAGCAGGATAGTGTGAGTTTGGCATAAAATTCTACGTAACAAGTTGTTTTCCCTTAGTTCCCTGAGGATACAGCTTCATTAAATTCATGTAGCTAGAATGCTTAATCAAAAAACCAATATCAAAATCTGATTTATTCTCAGTGTGCTTCCTCAGTTAACTCCTGCTGGTAGTAGATTCTTCCATTCACTGAATTTTCTTCCTTGCTTTGGTAATGGTGGCTTTCCTTAAATATCTGCTGACTAATAATTATTTGCATTTGTTTGTAGTTGAGATTTTCTATTGCACTATTTGATGTGTCAAAATACACCACGTGTCTGAGGGCGGGGGGTAGGGAGGGCAAGAAATAACCACTGTGGCTTGTTTTCATGGCCATTTTCAGGAGGGAGTAGGGGGCTGAATATGTAGTCAAAAAAGACCCTGGGGTTCGTCTCTGAATGGGGTACTCCCTATTCCACTTGGGAATCACCAATTTTTCTTTTCCATCTAAGCTACTAAATATCAGGCTCCATCTGATAACATGTATCTCCATCACTGCTGCTTGACCCAAACTGAAGTAGGGGGATACACGAGGGTCAACTTGTTTCTGTTTTGTTGATAACTACCCATTCTTTCATTTGCCCTTAGACCATCTTCATGCTCCTTCTGCTCTTCATGGCCACCTCTTTGAGACTTGCCACATCCTTGCCTTTGTAGCAGTTAACTCCAATGTAATAATTAAAGAAATATGATTTTTTCCAACTTGTGATGTTTCTTTCCTCCACATGAATTAAGTTCCACCAGCTATAACACTCCTGGTCTGTCTCTTCTCATTCATTGTCCCTCCCATGGAGGGCAGGAAATTGATTGGGGTATTTGGAATAATATGGGTATACAAAATATAGCACCTTCCTTTTTATCTCATTGAAAATTGAGCCTGCATGCAGAAATCATGAGGTCTCCTCTGCTCATTCATACTACGGATGTTATAGTGGCAGTAACCACATCTCTAGAAGTGGGAAGGCCTGTCCCAGTCTGGTGTTGCCACGACTAGCTGGTAAGTCTGTTTCATTCTCATATTTGGAAGCTCATTTGTCCCTAGATATAAACCACGTTCTCCAATATCAGCTTGACAAGCAAAACATTTAATTACCTGTGCCTTAACCCATTGTCTGTCTTCTCAATTCATTCAGAACTCAAGGAGGAAATGAAACACCATTTATTAGGCCATCTCAAAACCCAACGTGTATATTTGAGACCACTGCTGCCATCACCTATTGAATCCTTTATGTTAGCAATTTCTGGTCCATCAAGGACTCAATATATTTCAAAAGAATGAAGTTATGCATTAAATTATCTTTTCTATAATTTCTAAGGATATACTATAGGATATACTTGTACACTATACAAGCTATTGTATAGTATAGGATTTGTGCACTATAGTATGTGTTCAGCCTAACATCTGGAAACATACCCCTTATTGTAAAACAAATAAATAGATATATATATAGTCTAGTCCAGAGGTTCTCAATTAAGAGTGGTTGTTCTCCTCTAAGTAGAATTTAAAAATGAGAAGCATTGTGGTTGTTGCGATGACTAGGTGGTATTTAGTACCTAGGGGCAGAAAAGCTAAACATCCTGCATTGCCCAGGGCAATCCTTTACAACAGAGTCATCCTGCCCAAAATACCAATAGTGCCAATGTTGGGAACCAAAAGTTCTAACAGCCTAACACTTTGGTTATTTAGATAACTCTCCTCTGAATTCCTTCTAAAACCTTTACGCCCCTTACACATGAGTTTCAAAATATATTTCATCTAAAACCTGGAATTTTAAAGTGAAATCTGAATTTCCCTTAAATTATGCAATATGGAGAACAGATTTCAGATTTGTACCTATTTGATGGAAAGAAAACTCTGGACGTAAGAGCACAATTCAAGATAAAATATCTATAATAAAGGTAGTGATTTCATATTGATCATAAACCATAATAATACCATATATAAATAGATAGATATAGATATGATCCATATCTCCAATGTACCAGACACTGAACTAGTAAGTTTCTATATCAAAACAATTCTATGATGTACTTATTAGATCTTTACCATAGAGAAAAGAAAAGTAGGGTATCAGAATATCAGGCAACCTGCCAAATATCACCTAGTTAGTAAGTGGAGAAACTGGGATAAAATCCCAGACCTGTCTGATATTTTAAAAGAAGAAAAAAAGCTTATTCTCTTCTCTCTAGTCAACTGCAGTCAATGCCTGGCAACATGGTTAAATTGAGGAGCAAAAAGAGAACTAAAGAGGGAGGTATGGGCAGAAAAGGAGATATGCATGTATGTAAGTGAGAAAAGTTTTCAATTAGCAATAATCGCGCCTCGGATAAACCTCATTGGCTAGGATACTGCCACTGCACAAAAGAACATCCCTTTCTGCCTCTCCCAAAGCCACCAAAGTGAATAAAATCCTATGGCTGCTTCCTCCCATTGGTTGGTCCCTCTCCCAGGGTCACATCATGATAATCACTTGGTTCAAAACACTTTCCTTTATGACTCTCAATAAGAGACCAATTTATTAACAATAGCTGCCAGATAAATTTCCCCCAAGCCCCAAACCATAAGTGAAGAGCCTTTCTTTTTTTTTTTTTTTTATTATATATTCGATTTAGAAATTAGGACATCCACTTTAACTCTGGGTCCCGATCCACCCCTTCACAGTCCTGTGCTTTTTTTCTCTGCTTCATCCACTCCCGTGTTCCCAAGTATGGCAAGAAATACTTTCTCTTGATATTCTTAGTTTTTTCTTTTCTCATAGAGCTCTGTAGAACATTAAAGAGCTTGTGCTTGTTTGCTCTTCTCTAGTTATTTTTGCATCTACCATAAACACACCTGCTTCAGTGATTTCTGGATGCACTGGATGCTTGCCATCCGACAGGAACAGTTGTGCTTGTTTGTCTGAGCAGAAGGACTGCATTTTTAATGGCACAAGACTCCTCCTGATGACACAGGTCTTAGAAAAAATGTACCTGGAGTCAGGCTTTCATTTGTCCTCAGAAGATATTTATTCAGAAAAAAAGCTTATCCTTTGTCATTTTTTAAAAGAAAATTCAGGCTGGCACTTCCTTATGTTTCAGAGACATAGACTATAACTCCCTTGAGAGTGGAGACCTGTATCTACTATACATATTATCTTGTTGACTAAATAAAAGTAGTCAGTCGGGGACAGAATCATGAAAAAGGTAATTTCCTGATGCTAAGGGACCTTAATAAACTCCCTAAAAAAACATTTCATCTCCCCAGACATGAGCTTTACTACCTTCTCTGTCCTCTTCACTTCCCTCCATCAGCAAATGATCTCAGGATGTGCACTATACCTACAGACTCTGTAATTAAGGGAAGGATGAAGTCTTAGTATGCCAGACTGAAAAACCTCCTTCACAGCATTTCGCACCACATCCGGAGCAGATTCTTGGCTTTAATGAAGCAACATCAAATGTCATGTAAATTAATATTGTTAATTAAAAATATATGGGATTTTTACTTTGCATTTAACTTTTCTTACTTTATAATTCACAAGCACTATAAACATAAATAATATTTTCTTAGTTTTGAGGATTTAGATGTATTAAGTGGCATTAAAATTAAACTAATTTAAATCAATACTAGGTATGTACAAGTGGCTTGTCTCCAAGATGTTATCATCAATTTCCTCTCTCCTTCTTCTGCAGCCATTTCCCCATTGAGAGTGGTTGGTCAGGCTTCCCATTCCCCAACCTTGAATCCACTGGTCTATAACTGTTTTGATCAACAGAATACAGTAGAAGTAACAATGTGCGATTTCTGAGGCCAGGTCATCAAGAACCTTGTAGTTTCCACATGGGTCCCTTGGAACACTTGGTCTGGGAGAAGTTACCTGCCATGTAAAATGTCCAACTATTTTGAGACTGCTATAGTATGAGGAAGCCTAACTAGCCATTTGGATTGAATATTTGGAGAAAAAAATACCTGACTAGCCTCTTCTGTTCCAACCACTCTTGGCCAAGCTTTAAACATGTAACTAAAGAAGACTTCAGCAGTCCTATCAGCTGCCTGACTGCAACTGTGTGATGGATCCCAAGTGAAAAACACCAAGCTAAGAGAGCCAATCCCTAGAAGTATGAGAACTAATAACACTGCAGTGTTATTTTAATCCACTAAGTTTTGGGTTTGTTACATAGCATTATATAACCATAACAGTGTCCATAAGAATATATTTTTTCCTCTTTAAAATATGTTATAAGGAGCCAACATGAAGGCTCTCCCAATGGCCAAATCGGGAACAATATGAGCAACAAAATAGTGATAGTAATGGATTATAATTCATTTAAAAAAATAATTATCCATGATATAATATATGCATTATATTATATATTAACATAATATTTATTGTATATATGATCCATAATATAAATAGTTGAATAAACTGGTTGGTGGAGAAGAGACAATTCTTCCTATCAGTAGTATTCAAATAAATAAATATAGTAAGAATGATGGAAATAGAAAATTACCACTTGACAAATGTTACCTTTATGAATTTTGCTAATTAGAATCATTGATGGTTGCTAAAATTAATGGGCAAAAGAATGAGAAACGGGATATTTGTATAGTCTCAAAGTAAATTCCCACAAAAACACTAGTTACAAGAGAAAAATAGCCACTTCACAGTGGAGAAACCTGACAGATAGCACATTAACAAAGTGATCAAAATTAAGCTGTAAGACATGTTGATACCAGGCAACTCCTGATTTGACACCATTTTTGCCAAAAAAGATATAAAGGCAACCTAAAGAAAAGCGTCAGACAAACCCAACCTGAGAAACGTACTATAAAATAAATGATGAGTGATCTTCACAATTGTCTGGGTCATGAGAGGGAAAAACTGAAGACTCAGTCCCTGATTGAGGGCAATGAAGGCAACATGACAACTAAATGCTAATCTCTGGAAAAACTAATCCTGGATTGACTCTTAGATGAGAAAAACAAAGCAAAACAAAAATCAAAATTCATGGGACAATTGGTGAAACCTGAATAAAGTCTGAAGATTACTAGTAGTACTATATCACTATACTTCCCTGGTTCAGATAATCACATTATTATTTATATGTAAGATGTTAACAACAGTGAAAGCTGGCTTACAAATAGCCAGTGTAGTATTTTGCAACTTTTTTTCAGGTCAAAAATTGTCTTAAAAAGAAAATAAATATAAAGCTGATACATAAAAAAGACTGGAGCAGAGGAGGATTTGGTGTGACCTCAAAGATCTTCATTTTATTCTCAAAGAACAGACATTTAAACAGTTATTTATTTATGAAGAGAGCTTATGCGTGAGCAGGAGGGGAGGGACAGAGAGCGAGAATACCAAGCAGGCTCCACACTCAGCACAAAGCCCTCACATGAGGCTCAATCTCAAGACGCTGAGAACATGACCTGGGTCGAAATCAAGAGTCTGGCGCTTAACCAACTAAGTAAATGATTATTTTAAAAGACATTTTAAAGATAATGGGGGACTTTTACGTAATGCAATGCTTCACTAAATAGATCAAAAAGAAGTTGACACACACAGTTGTGTGGTCTTCTGTCTGAGAACCTGACTTCATAATTGAATTGCCTGTCCTGTGGTCAGCTGGGTGCGGTTCTTCATGTTCCCAGCACAAGGAGTGAGGCCATGAAAAGAGCCACTGTTATTGCAACTGATATGCTGACGGTTTTCCACAAGTCTTGATTTTAGTTTGATATGCAGCCCATTTTGAAGGTAGAGCTAGAAGGGAAGGAAGTTTACATAGCACTACCTCTGTATTTTCAGATGCACAGGGTAGATTCTTGGCTGTCAGGTGGATATGTACAATCCTGCCACACTGGCCATAGCAGATTAGACCAAGAATTGAAAGGATGAAAATTAAACTTATTTGAGTTGAAGTGGAGTCAGGCAGATGCCATCAGATGGTGCCAGGGTAGCTCCCAAAGATAATAGAGTTTGGGGAGGAGGCAAGTCACTTTGTAGCTTTTCCTGCTTCAGCTCTTTATACTGCATCCTTGGCAGGCAGTTAAATTTCTTAACATCAGACATAACTATTAACTATAAATGGCCCCCAAATATTTAGAGTCATCCAAAATGGATGACTTAATCTTCATGATTAACTGCTGCCCCGACACTTCAGTATTGATAATTGAGAATTTTCTTTTACTGACTCAAAAAAGCAACATGCAACTTTCGATAACCGACAACCTTTTAAATTTTTATACAGATGGTTCCTAACTCACAATGATTTGACTTAACGATTTTTTTTTGCAACTTAACGAAGGCGGGAAAGCCATATGCATTCTGTAGAAACTGTACTTGGATTTTTGAAACTGGATCTTTTCCTGGGCTAGATATGCATACAATGCTCTATGGTGATGCTGGGCAGTAAGCCGCAGCCTCCAGTCATCCACACAATCATGAGGGCAAAGGACTGATCACTTATAACCATTCTCTACTGTATAGCCATTGTGTTTTTTTATTCTCAGTATAGTATTCAATAAATTACATGAGACATTCAACACTTTATTATAAAATAGGCTTTGTGTTGGATGATTCTGCCCAACTGTAGGCAAATGTAAGTGTTCTGAGCACAGTTAAGGTAGGCAAGGCTAAAATGTGATGGTAGTAGGTTAAGTGTATTAAATGCATTCTCAACAGAGTATTTTCAGTTTACAATGGGCTTATCAGGATGTAGCCCAACACAGTATTTTATGCTTCTCTAAGAAGTAAGCATCCCTGTTCTTTGAAAATTAAGTGTACTAAATAATATTTATTAATGGCTCACTAGTGGAATATCTCACCACTAGAACAAAGCCACAAGAAAATTAAGAAAATATAAAAATAAAGCAGTAGAACAAAAAAAACCTACTAAAAACCAAAAAAAGAAAAGGAAAACAAACATTTCAAACTTGGGAGGGCAATATTCTTCACTTCAAACCCAAGAAAGTTTCCTCTTGAATATGCTATGTCTGAATCCTAATCACCATTCTCTGTAAAAGTAAAATCACCTAAAATCAATATTCTGGCCTTTCCTAGGCTTTTGCTATCTTCAAAACCAGCATTTGATCTATTTACTCTAAGTGTACTGAAGGGCAATAACTACAATTCAAAATCACCTTACTACCCCCTCTGTCCTTAATCTGGTTCCAATCTGTCTAACTAATGTAATGCATGCCAAACATTTTTTCTCTTCCCAAACCAATATTATCACCAACTGTTGCTAATTTATTTAGAGGCTGTGAATCTGGGCTATTAACTCTGGCAGGAAAATTCAATGCAGATGAGAAAAAACCCTTTCCTGGGAGTGGGGAGAATAAAAGAAAGGTTAAAATAAAAGAAGTAAGACCCGATGCATCTAATCTGTTGCATGTGATGCATTGCTAATCTGTTCTCTGTTGTTTTATGGACCCTTCATGGAAACAGCAAAAGGACAAAGATCAGATACTGTTTATAGAGCCCATGGAGAACACTCGCTTCCTTGGCAATCTATTACTAATAGTCAGTGCTTTTGTTACCTTATCTGTGAGCCCTCAGAACCTCCCAATACTAGGCAATTTCTGGCTTATACAGGACAAAGAGACAGTGTCTAACTTATGAGTGGTTGTATACTTAAAGTTTATATGTTATGATTAACTCAATTTGAATTTCCAAATAACTACCATATGTTTCCACAGAAATAAAATGTTCCTGGGGTACATTATAGAAATCTAGCTAACCCAAGTCTCAGCTTATTTAACAGTCTCTATTAGCAGGATCTATTTGGGAAAACAGAACAGGTCTCAGCAAACCATAGCCTGTGAGTCCAATTTAGACTGTTGCCTGTTTGTAAATAGTTTTACTGGACCGCAGCCACGCCCCTGTGTTTACATATCATCTACAGTTGTTTTCCAGTTGAACGGCAAAACTGAGTAGTGATGACAGAAACCCTATGGTCTGCGAAACCATAAATATCTACTATTGGGGACTTTACTGGAAAAGTTTGCTGACTCTTAGTTCAGAACCATCCTGGAGAATGGGTTTAGCTGAATTAAGAAAAGTCGTATCAAGGGAGAGAGCTTTTCCATCCAGCCTTCTGCTGCTACTTCACCCCATCATCAGCATTCATGTTCTGCTACAGGTTACTGGGCACTGGGAGGATGCAGTAGAAGGAGATTAGTAACAACAGAGAAGGGAGGGTTCCTAAGCAGTAGTACAAAGTGTAGAACTAAGGAGAGGGAGTGAAGAGAGAACACCTGGGTATCAGAAGGGAACAGAGTACTTTTAGCTATCCAAGAAAGCTGCTTTTCTTACAAAAGTTCAAATAAAGGCCCTCTTGCTAGCTAGCTCTCTTTTCTCTAGTTATCTGTGCTAGAAAATTTTGGATTTTGTCTGCTAACTGGCTGTCTTTTTTAATCCATAAAGGAATCTTATTTTTTCAACTAGGCAATAATCTCTTTCTGTGCAGATACGAGGCCTTTCATACCTTCCAGGATGTCTGGCACAGTCTAGGCACATGCTGAGTAAAATAATCAAAGGTGACTGATGGATTAGGTACAGAGGCTGTATGCATGCAGAGGTACTCAGAGATAACAAAACACAAGACTTAATTTGGTCAGGTGAGTGTTTCTGAAAATTCTGAAAATTTACTGACTGAAGAACCATTACTTTTACCAATAGTCTTGACATTTTCCTGAATTTCAAGAAGTTGCAACTGGAAACAAGGCATGTTTATTAAATATTTTTGTTTTTTATTTATTTTTGGAAATTACATTGCCAAAAGGCTGAAGTTTTCTTTCTTTTTTTTTTTTTTAGCTTTCAATATTGGTTCTCCATTGCATAATTGCTATGCCATCACTCATGATGTTCCCAGGAATTACCTGCTAAAGAAAAGATACTCTGGCAACCATCTGGTGGGTATGAAAGAAAGCCAGTAAAAAAGCCAGGCAGTAGACAAAGTCCAAAATTATATAGCATAGACAATTAGAAAAAAGTAGACAAAATTCAAAATCCAAAACTTCATAGCTAGATAACTACAGAAGAGAGAGCCAGAAATCATGTTCACTTCCTGATTCCTAATGGCTCTTAAGAATGTCAAAGAAATACCAATAAGAGATTGCAATTTTAGCACCATACTAACTGTGCATTCAGCTAACATGCCATAAACTGCCCTTAAAAGGAAATTAGAATGCTGATTAATGCAACTTTAACATAGAGCTAAGTATAATAATAGCATAATATTACCGACAGTAACTTTATTAAGACATTATCTAATTTAATTTTTATAATCACTATGTGTCAAGTTATTAGCCCTGTTGGAAACTAAGTTTATGGATGATTATGTAACTTGACCAAGGTTACACAGCTAGATAGCAAGGAAGCCCAGACTGGAATTCCAGTCTGCCTGACATCAGATCTCACACCTACTATCTTGTACTTTCCTTCCATGGATAGTTATGTATTCACATATGCATAAACTAGAGTTCCTAGTCATTATACTAGATTCTGGGAAATTAGGAGTAGGTACAACAACTATGAATTTATAATTTGGTTTTCATGGAGTTCATTATCTGGTCTTGTCACATCATTAATTAAAGAGTAGTTATTAAGTAACTAATCACACAAATTCATAAATGAAATCTGTGGAAAGTGCTATAATATCCAGGGGTGTCACAGGGAGATCTTAACAGTGTGGGGACAGAGAAGTTTCCTTTCCTGAGGAGGGTATCCCAGGAAGAAGGGAGAGATCTGCAGAGGGCCTGAGGTTGAAGAGAGCAACGACTGTTCTAGGAACTGAACAAAGACCAGTGTGGCTTGGAGCATGGAGTCTGAGGGAGGAATGGGCTTTCCAGGCCTGAAAAGGAATACAGATATACTGGTCTTTCTCAACCATGTTAAGGATCGTGCCTTTGTCCTAAGAGTAGAGGAAAATGACTGAAGTATTTTAGGCAAGGAAATGACATAGTTCTGTTCTTGTATTTAAAAGGGTGGGGAATGGATTGAAATGCTAATGTGAATTAGGGTGGTGGTGGTGGAGGTGAAGACAATGTGAGAATCCTCAAAAAGTAAATGTGTGAGAACCTGGAGCTGGGCCAGAGATGGAGGGGGAGAGATGTCCAGGATGATGCCTAAATTCTTAGCATGCCCTCATCTGCTCTCTACTTAACAACTATTTCCTCTACCCACAGACCCTCCCAGTATTTCTCTGGGAAGCTTAGGGTGAATTGATGCATATGGTTTCTTGGATACACATGACCACCTAACTCCTTCTGTTGCTCCCTAAATGTTTCTGGTGTAAGAGGATTTGGGAAGGTATGTTGGAGAAGGAAAACCAGTTGGGGCCCACTAGACAGTAGCCTCCTAACACCCTCTCTCCAAGAAAGAGATACACTCGCTGCTAACATATATTCCATTACTATGTTTTCTTGATTCATGTTTTAGAGTGAGACTAAAAGAAAGATTTTGTTTTTGTTTATCTCAGCAAAATAACAGGAAAATTAGCAGTGTCCTGATTAACATTTAAATGTTTTATGTGAAATTTCAGGAGTATTCTCCATGAAATTCAATATAATTAAGCATTAGCGTAAGAGGACAACCAAAGCCTGTTGCTACTGGAAACTAGTTACTGTATTTGTTCTTGAGCTTTTCTCTTTCTAATTTTTAGTAGAGAAGCCCTTAAGGGTAAAATAAATTCAATTAAAAAATTAGCAAGTTTTTCAAATTAATTTTGAAAAATAACATGTTATCTTTATCTAATTGATTGGACCCATGCATGTTTAAGACTATGATGTCAAGTCTTGTAGACCCATATTCCACTCATAAAGAAGTAGTGAAAAATGCCAATAACTTGTAAATGCCTAATTGTAAAGCAAACCCCCCAATATCAATAAGGGAAAGACATTGCAAGAGCACTGTGAACCTTTGCCTCCATGGTATCTTGAAAATTCATCCAACTGATAAAAAAATGTCACTGTGGATTATCTACTTTTCAAAATGCCAGGATACTTTTCACAAAAAGGCCCCTGAAATAATCTGGAAACATAAAAGGCCACATCTGTAAAACTTGACAGCTTTTACTTAAAATGATTAATGCTGTTTAGCTATTATGCTATAAAGAAATGCATGTGTAAGACTAGAAATCAAAATTAATTTCATTCTCTAACAATTCTGACACTGTTGCTTGAAAACATCTTTTTACCACTTCTAGCTTTACACATTTCAAAGTCAGAGCTTACTTAAAATGATGCACTATAATTATCTCATATTTATTGATCTATGATAAGCCCGCAGTAAATATTTAATGATGGAGAAAGGTAGAGGGGAAGGGAAGAGAGATGGCGGGAGGAAGTACAAAGGGAGTAAAGAAGAGAAGTAGGTGGAAGGGAAGGAGACGTGGAGGAGGGAGAGGGTAGTGAAGAGAAAGTAAAGAGGGAGGAGAGTAGAATCCATGGAAGGAAGAGGAGAAAGACATCACTGGAAAAGTATCAGTCAGAGGTTAGATTAACTAATCACAGTAAGACTATACTGAGGTTCCACTCCTTGGTATCAAAAGTAGGAAACCACAATAATGAGGTACTTCTAATATTAACAGTAATAAATCAAAACAAATCAATCAAATCCTGAATGCATTGGGCGGTTGATACGGGCCAATGCTCTGGGGCAAGATCAATAAGGAAGTCCACAATGCTCAGCAGATGTCACTGAGAGTCTTGAGCATGGCCATCAGCTGGACTTGCCAGACCTTCCCTGGCCAGGTTGTTCTAGCTGTCTCGTGCCTGCTCTTTAAATCAGGGACTTTAGCAGGAGAATATGCAAATCCTCAAAAAGTACACCCAGCTTTCACTTAGAAATGACAAATAACTTACTAACCATTAAAGGAAGGAAAGATGACTTAATCAAATAGAAATAAAACCATTAAATGTGTGGATAACTGTATTTTCCAGGAAAGAATCAACAAGCATAAGTGTCCTAGCATTGACCTACAAACAGATTTTATGCACTTATTATTTTCACACTTAAACATTTATCATAAAACACGTCTAACCATGACAGCTGTGTGTATGGAAGTGCTCCCTATTTTATATTAAAGTCTTGTGTATACAGAGAAGAAGGACACATATAGACATACAAGTTAACGGAATGACAAACAGCCTTTTAAAATATTTTTTTAAGCTATTTTCTAACTGCATGTATCAAGGGGGTGTGCATTCTTCTGACATTCTCATATTGATTTGTGTTGGTTTAGTTGCTATTTTGTTTTTTGTTTTTTTTAAAGATTTTATTTATTTATTTGACAGAGAGAGACACAGTGAGAGAAGGAACACAAGCAGGGGGAGTGGGAGAGGGAGAAGCAGGCTTCCCGCGGAGCAGGGAGCCCGATGCGGGGCTCGATCCCAGGACCCTGGGTTCATGACCTGAGCTGAAGGCCGACGCTTAACAACTGAGCCACCCAGGCGCCCCTAGTTGCTATTTTGTGAGGACTCAGTCATTTTTACTTGTGTATATCCAGTTTTGTCCACTATTTCGTTTTCAAAGAAAATTCATTCCAATGTCTCCTATTTGTTTTTATATCTCTGAGCAGCTCTGCATTTGGTGGACCTGAAATCAATGCCTTGGACTAACTGACAATTTTTCTTACTCAGGAGGGCAATATGAGAGAATTAGCAGGCATGATTTTGAGTGGATTTCATGGCTTTAGAAAAAAATAGAGGCACCGTCCCCTTTGTCAATGATTCAGTCCCACTTTCGGAAATCTAAGTGGCTTTGTAAAATTTGCCCTGAAGCTTCTTTAGTGCAGTTTACACTGAGCATCAATTACATGCCAGGCAAAGATAAAGGCATGTTTATACATTGTTACAGTGTTGTTTGCTTTTTATGCATTCTTTATTTATGCACACTTTTCCTTCCTGAGGGAGCCCTAATTTTCCTTTGGGTATCTATTCTTCCCCACTATGAATATGTGTCTCTAGAGAAGTTAAATCCCTCAGTACTGCCAGAGGTAGGCTTGAAGAGTATAAAGGTTATACTTGGATTGGATTGGACTGATTGGATCAAGAATGCAAATTTATTCATATCAGGTCTTGATATTTCCCCTATTAACAAGATTGGTTCCAGAATGGGCTTGTGACCCAATCTAAGTCAATGGTGCATGAGGGAAGATTTCCAAAGGCTTCTAGGAAAAAATGTTCCCTCACACTTAAGAGAATCACCGGGAAGATACATCTCCTCTCCTTTGAATATCATGGCAACATATGGATGTTAAGTCTGGCATTGTGTAGCCACAGAGAAACCAGAAAATGAAGGAAGTATAGAAGAGTCCAAACAGAAAAAAAAATGAAGCAGATGCTAAGTATTGACTTCTGGGTAGTAGGATAATTTGAGTAGAGTTTTAAATTGCTTGCATCAAAATCATCCCTCCAAATCTGTTTATGCCATCTCATTTCTTCCTGTCAAATAGAAGAAATAGATATTATTCCCATATTACAGATATTAAACTTAGCTAACATGTATTGAGTACCAGACAATGCACTAAGTGGTTTCTTTTTTTCAGATTATATCATTTAGTTCTCAGTTGTCTGCTGTTGTGTCTTGTAATTTTAAAGATCATGAAACTGATGTAGGATACATAGTTCCTCACAGTCAGACAACTAATACATGAAGAAGTGCAGGTCTGGCAAACCCCATCAACCAGGTTTCCTTCTGCAATATCATTTTGTTGAGTACAAGTATTTTTAACCTGCTTTCACCACTGTCCTTGCTCTTTTCTATGGGAAGCAAAATAGGGAAATGAAAAAAAAAAGTTGTAGATGAAAAGTAAACTAAAGTAGAAGTCAACTGTTTGCTTTCACTTCAGTTTGGAGCTTCCTCCTCCCTGCCCCAGACATGGACCTTCTGTCTGGGACCAGCTGTTTTAAAAAAAGAAGAGGTGGGGAATGGTGCCGAATTCAGAGATGATTTCTTATTTAGCTGTAGCTGCCTTTGCAGAGACTATTTACTATAGCAACAAAATCTTGAATAGACACACTACATAATGCCAACACCTATGGCAAAGCCACAGGCTGGATAAGAAATAAAACCACTGAATTTGAGTAAATCTGTCATATCTTATCACGGAAACTGAACAACCAGTTGAATGCAGTTAACTATGAAATGGAGTTTGCTGACCTCTATTCACAAGGAAGAGGCACATATTGATCAAGCTGATTCGTGTCTGATGCTTTCTTCCTCCTGAGAGAAAGCTCCTTGGAAACCAGTCAGTAAAATGGAGCTTTGATTTTGCTCTGATTCCCATTTTAATTTGTCTTCTTGGTCCTTTCTTTTAACTAGTCCCCTCCTGTTTTTAGACTCTTGTTTTGATTAGTAATTCCCTTGGTTTATACAAACCAGATATTTCTTTAACTTTTATTTTTCTATAGGAATATGCATCCCCCCAAAAAAAACTGTCCATTGTTAACAATGGGAGAAGTACTATGTAAGAATCACTATGAGAAAGTAGCAATCCCTCCACAAAGTATGTTGGTTGGTAAACATGTCATTTATATCCCTTTCCACTATAGCCATTTTGAGGATAGGAACAATAGAGGCTTTCTGTTGTTGTTGTTATTTCACAAAGTGTATAATAAAATTCAAAGCAATGAATGAATGGGTTTCAAAATATTTAGTAATTTCTCATTGAATGAAATAAACAGGATGAATTCCATTAATTATTGGCTGACTACATTTTTCTCCTTAAGAACATTAATTCAAGGATTGTAGATACAACAATGGATAGGTAACTCATTAGGGAAAAGATATATCACTAGTTTATTTTTTTTATCCACTGATTGAACAAACATAATTTATTGAGTGCCCACTGTGTGTCCAACTACACAAAGCTCCAGGGCTGTACATGTTAAAGGGGTTGATCTCTGCCTTAGGATATTTAGGATACAGAGAAGTAATTAAAAATTGCAATATAGCATGATAAGTGAAAGGAAAATAGCACTATGTATCAACTTCAAAGGTAACCACTCACTTTTACCTCTGAAACCTATTATATCCCCAAGAGTTTTGACAACAGGGGAAGAGATAACCTAAGTCTCAAATGATGGTATCTCTTGTGGCCACTTATTGCTGTGAACCTCAGAAAGTGATGTATTTTCCTAATTAAAATTCACTTTCAAAATGATTGTGACCTAGGGAAAATATGAAAATAAATGAAAGGTATTACTGCTGACAATAATGTGGCATTTTGCTTCGCAAGAACCAGAACATTTATTCTTGTCAAATAAAATCTCATTCATCTTCCTAAATTTTCTCCTATAAAATGATGAATATGTGCCTGTTAAGCTGATGGAATTAATATCTTTCCAAATTACCAATTCACTAAAGTTTGTCTCCTGTTTGGCTTGGCGACAAATTTGTCATCAAGTTTCCCATCAAATTCACTCACATAAGCAAGAGGCTACACACTCACCTACTTGCTACTACTTAACCAAAATAGTTTCCTTTCCTCCCTCCATAGATAATAAGTATCAAAGAAGAGATGAAAGTCCAGAGCTATGTGCAGCCAAAATTCTCAGCTTAATGCCACACACTACCTTCCAGGATAGTCAGTGAAGAGTAGATGCTTTAATTCATTCTTTTGGTTGAAAGTAAAAGAAGTTACTTATGATACCTCAGTGGGAAGTGGGAGAGCACTATAAGGTTATTTTGTCAAGAAAAAAGAGAAGGGAGGATTTCATAAGGATAAAAGAAGACACTTTGAACACCAAGCTTCTGGTGGGAGAAAGACACTAGGGTCCACGGAAGCCAGGTGAGTCTACTTGTTCCCTTGTACACGGGCTAAATGGTGTTTCTCTCATGCCACCTCTGCCCCCATCCTCATACTTGTTTCAGTCTACTCTCTCTGTTAACTATGCTGATTTTATTTATTTATGTATTTATTTGCTATTCCCTTTAGTAGATCCTTTCTAATCCCATGGTTTCTGCTCACACATAGTTTTTCTCATACAAAATTTTTGATTGAACATGATCCAGCCTTTTGACTTCTCCATCAACATATTTCTTGAGTTTCTACTAAATTATGTGTGTAAATATGTGTTGAGTGACTTGGGCCAGTGAGCCTGCCCAGGGGTCAGGAATGTGGAGCCAAACGGTAACAGATGTGGTTGCGTGGGGGCTGCCCTTTCAACAGGAGCTTTGGAATGACTTTCCAGTACAAAAGCTGTGCAAGTGTCAGATGATATTTTTGATGTATTTATGATAGAGATAATAACACATCCTTTCCCCCATGTCTTCCCATACCAATTAAAACTAGGCTTCTATACCTCAAAGACAACAGGAGAGGCTCTGTGTCAAGTAGAGATGTTCCAAGTCTAGATGACAGGATATCATTCTTGGGCATTTCTTATATCTTACCTAACTATATTATAACCATTTCTAAGGCTATGATTTAAAACTGTCTGATCAAAACTCAACTCAAGGTCAAAATATGCTTTTGTCTCAGCTTTAGTCAAACATTGGTCAGCTAACATTTATGAAATGAAGAACAGCAAAGTTAAGGGATGTCATCTCTAAAGTGACACAACATGGGCTTGAATCCCAATTCCACACTTTATTGGTGAATGAGTTTGGCAAAATTAATTGTTCTAAGATTTAGTTTCCTCATACATAAAATGGGCACAATAATAGTATCTACCTCATAGGAGTTTTTGAGTACTAAGTACAATAATCCATACAGTTAGAACAGAGCTAAAAAATAACTTCATTGGCTATGGTTATTATTACAGCCAGGGTCCCTGCTATGTGCTCTACTTCTATAATTGCACTTTAATCATCTTAAGTTCTCTATTGGGAAAGTGTTATTGCTTGTTTTCGACAGAAAAGGTGGTAGATCTGGGACTGGAATTAAATTTTTCACAGGAATTTCCAGTCCAGTGATTTGCAACTTTATAAAAGCTTCTACTCAAAATCCAGATAAGGGTTTAAATTATGATCCCACACCAGAGAGGAAAGGGGAACTGAGTTTTGGAATGAGCAAATGACTTTTTAAAGTTTCAAAATTATACTCCTACAGTGGTATTAACACTTGACAACCATAATGCTCTACAACCTTAAAGCCCTGCTTAATTCAACATATGAGGAGTAATGGCAGTGCATAGGCAGCCACAATACAGAGTCTTTGAGTGCGTAAAAAGCATCTGCTTCCCCATAATGTCTCAATGAATCATTATGACAAACAGAAATAAAGCCAATGCATCTCACTGTATAGCTGATACTGCTTTTCTGCTCACAAGGCACAGAAGTTAATTATTATGAACAGATGTGCTTAGATTGGACAAGAATTTATACTCCATGAAATTCAGCATGGACTAAAACAACACAATATGGTTGGGGTATTTGTATTTCTTGGTAGTTGTTGAAAGAGATGCACAGCTCACCATCCCACAGGATTCATTTGAATGCCTTTGAGGGCTTAATCTTCCTATTGCCAACATCTTCACATACATTTCACTCCAAAAGAATCCACTTTGCACATTGCCACGTTGCCTCACTCCTATGGTGCCCCGTGATAGGTTGGCTCAGCTACTGACATGACAGACTGATAAAGCCAGGATCATAGGAATCTTCATCTGGGGAAGTTAATTTTATTCTGTATCATGGTAAGGCTCTCTTACCCCTTCTGGAGTAGGTGATCAGATAAGAATATGTAGATTCATTAGCACAAACACTTTTTTTTTTTTAAGTAGGCTCCATGGCCTGTGTGGAGCCCAACATGGGGCTCGAACTCACGACCCTGAGATCAAAACCTGAGTTGAGATCAAGAGTTGGATGCTCAACTGACTGAGCTGTCCAGGGCCCTCCCTTTTTTTCCCACAACACTTCTATAATAGCTTGGAATGTATATGTATGATCTTTACATACAAAGCACAAGGCAGGTAAAAATCAATCATTATTTAATCAATGAATTAATTAATTCATCCAAAAGATACTTAGTATACTTAATATATAAAGAACCCATTCCACTCAATAGCAAAAAATTCAATCTGATTTAAAAATGTGCAGAAGATCTGAATAGATATTTTTTTAAGAAGATATTCACATGGCCAACAGGTACCTGAAAAAGATGTTCAACATCACTTATCATCAGGGAAATGCAAATCAAAATGTCAACGAGGTACCACCTCACACCTATTAGAATGGCTAAAATCAACAACACAAGAACAACAGGTGATGGTGAGGTCATTGAGAAAAGGGAACTCTTATGCATGTGGTGGGAATGTAAATTGGTTCAGTCACTATGGAAAACAGTATGGAGGTCCTCAAAAAAACTGCAAATAAGACCACATGATCCACCAATTCTACCTCTGGGTACTTATCTGAAGAAAATGAAAAAAAACTAACTCCAAAAGAGATATGCACCTCCAGGTTTATTACAGTATTATTTACAATAGTCAAGACATGGAAGCAACCTAAATGTCAGCTGACGAATGAATATGTGATAAACACACACACATACGAATATTATTCACCCATAAAAAAAAATGAAATCTTGCCATTTACAACAACATGGATGAACCTTGAAGGCATTATGCTACGAAATAAGTGAAATAAATGAAATGCCAGAAAAAGACAAATACCATATGATCTCACTCATATGTGGACTCTAAAAACAAAACAAAACAAAAACTAAACTCATAGATACACAGAATAGATTAGTGGTTGCCAGAGGCAGGGAGTCAGGGTGGGTAAAGGGAGTCAGAAGGTACAAACTTCCAGTTATAAAGTAAGAAAGTCGTAACGATGTAGTATACAGCATTGCTACTATACTTAATAATATTATATCATAGATCTGAAAGTTGCTAAGAGAGTAAATCTTAAAAGTTCTCACCATACACAAAAATTAATTCTGTAATTTTGTATGATGATGGTTGTGAACTAGACTTATTATGGTGATCACAACATATATAAATATGGAATCATTATGTTGTACACCTGAAACTAGTATAATGTTGTATGTCAATTAAACCTCAATAAACAAAATAAAATAAACAAAAGATACTTATTTAAGATTCACCCTGATCAATGAATGAGTTAATCACCATTTAGTTCAAGGCTACTCAAAGATGGATAAGAAATTTTCCTGTTCTACACTGTGCAGAATTTAGCCTTCAAGAGATACAATGCTAAGCTACAGTATATGTTAAGTGCTAACATGGAAAGAATAATTCTCATAAAATTAATAAAGAAGATAAGAATGAAAAATTCTATAATTTGAGGGTTAAATATAGACTGACTTCTTTGTGAAAACTTCATATAACTGACTTCATTTAATCTCATCACTATTTTACGGCATAAGTATTATTGTCATTTTAAAGATGAGAAAATTAAGTCTTAAAGAAATTAAGTAATTTGTCTAAGTCACATGTAAGTTTATTTACTTTTTTTATTATGTTCAGTTAGCCAACATATAGTACATCATTAGTTTTTGATGTAGTGTTCAATGATTCATTAGTTGAATCATAACACCCAGCGCTCATCACAACAAGTCACATGTAAGTTTAAAGTCAGAGAGCCTTAAAAAAATAAAGTCAGAGGGCCTAGATTAGTGCGTAAGTGCATTTTGCTGTACTGCTCTGGGAAGCTAGAGAAGGGGAGGAATAATTCTGTTTTGGAAGTTGGGAGGGCTTCATGGAAAAAATGCCATCTGATCTGGGCTTTCAGGATAAGTAGTATTTCATCAAACAAAGAAGGGAAAGAACATTCAAGGTAAAGGAATAGCTGTTACAAAGACAGGAGCAGAAAGGAATTAATGAATTTGCCTCAGTCTGGACACACTTCTTCTAGTTCAGCTATGTGAGCATTTTTTACATACATATAATAAAACTCATTCTTCTTTTATAGTCACTTCTGGTCTTTCTGCTCTTTAATCCTTGGTATGTGCCCTCTGTCGTCAAATTAATAAGGCTTTATGAAGGACAAATTCTGCATATAATGTTATTTCCTTTTAAGAAAAAAAGGTTTTATTTATTTAAGGTAGAGAGAGAGCACTAGCGAGACGGGGCAGAGGGAGAGGGAGAAGCAGGCTCTCCACTAAGCGGGGAACCTGACAAGGGGCTCATGCAGCTCGATCCCAGGATGTTGGGATAATGACCTGAGCTGAAGGCAGACACTTAACCAACTGGGCCACCCAGGTGCCCCATGTTATTTCCTTAATCAAAGACTGATAAATCTTACTGAAGTTGTATGGTTTCAAAATAGTTATACTTTCTAATGAACTTGAAAGATTCTCTTTAGAGAAAAAGGAAACATTTTTTTCTTGGTATAAGTATGGTACAGTAGCCTAAAAATGTTTGACAGTGTTGTGTTATGTAACAGAATATATCGATATATATATAGAAAAAATATAATATTGGACTCTATGAACTGGGCCACAGTGTGTTATAATAATAATATATTTACACTTGTGTAAGACCTTATGCTAAATATGGGTACTATGACAAGAAATGAAACAAACAAAAAAAAGTCTATATGGGAGTATCTATCACTTAGGAATTGAATTCAGCTGCTAATAACAAATCCAACTCTAGTAGTTTAAATACGTTAAATTCTGTTCCAATTTTATTCTCTTGTAAAACAAACCCAGTGATGAGTGGTTCAAGGCTGACAGAACAGCTCCCCGAGGATCTTCCAGTCTTTCTGCTCTTTACTCCTTGGTATGTGCCCTCTGTCCTCTGGGCCACAAGATGGCAGCTAGAGTGCCAAAGGTCTCATCCACCAGCCAGGTAAGAGCAAGCCAAGGGGACAGCCAAGTCAGCCCCACTTAAAGATATTTCCTAGAAGCCCTAGGCAATAATTTCAAATTGTAACTCACTTGCTACCTCTAGCTTCAAGGAAGCCTGAGAAACAATTATTATTATTATTATTATCATTATTATCATTATTAATTTTAAGCCTGAGTACTTCTAAAAAACCAAGTTTCTGTTATTAAGAAAAAAGATGAAAATGACAATGGTTCAGGCAACTAGAAGTCTCCACCATAGTATCTGATATGAGAAATCCAAACTGTTAAACCCAAGTTGAGAAAAGAGCAACAACAGCAATGCTGGATCTTTGCAGTGCTTCACACTCTGTCAGGTGTTTCTGCAGGCCACACAGTATCAAACACGAAGTGATTAAACAGCAACAACCCAGATTAAAGGGGCTTGGGTGTGCAGAGCTTGCGACACAGAAATCCCTGTGGGATTCCCAATAAGAAGTAACTCTTTCTGCCAAAAGCATTCTAAACCGCTCCTTTGTGGCCATGGCAGGCAAAGTGACAGGCGAACACAGACACATCATCTTCAGGTAAGAGTTATAGCTGTAGGTAGCGTCATGCAACCACGCTCACTAAGGTGCAGAGAAGGGAGTCAGCAGCCTACAGAGCACACTAAAGGCAAGAAAAACTGTCCACAGAAACAAATAGATAAACATCCATTTTCTAAGCTTTGAACAAGCGCACTGTGAACAAGTGCTCTGGATAAGAGAAAAGTAAGACTAGCACCTCTCTGTAGATAGTGGTAAGAACCTTGAAGCCCAGGTGGACATCGTGGTAAAGATCACATGCAATAAGGCTGGGAGACATGAGTACTCCCAAGAGAAGAAGAGTATAGAACAGAAGAAACATGCGGCACAGTTTTACCAGAACCTTCGTGAGGAGGAGCTGGTTCTCAGGACCCATTATATGTCCTTCATGGAAATATACACATGGAGTTTAGTCAATTTAACAACAATCAATCGATTGATTGATCTGGTCTTCAAAAAGCCCCAACTTCAATAACACTCTATGATTTTTCACAGAATTATAGAGTATAAAGAGATACTTGTAGGAAGTATTGGGCTAGAATAGAGTAAGATTATAAGGTGAGAAACAATAAGACGGGCAACTTGCATTATAAAATTCTGCTTAATGGGTCTTATTTCCAGAGGCTACGCATTACACATTTCCATATTTGATGCAATTCAGTCTTCATAATATGCTTGGAGAGAAACTATTCCCATTTTATAGGTGGGAAAACTGCAGAAGAAGGAGGTTAGAAGTTAAAATCAAGGTTACACAGCTATTAGATATACAGACAAAATTCCAACTCAGATCATTCGATTTCAAACTTTATGCTGTTTCTGTTGGAAAGGAGTAGAGAAATAATGTAGTATCATGACTTTCCAACATTATTGTTGCTCAATGTACACTGCCTCCGTCCTCTGCTGTCAATACCCAGCTCTTTCTTTGGACGGGGGGAGACTTTGCCTTCATGCTCAGTAGATGTACAGGCCTGGGTTCAGTTCTAGACTACAGCAATAAAGTGAATATTGCCATACAGTGAGTCAATTTTTTGGTTTCACAGTGAACATAAAAGTTATGTTTACACTATGTTGTAGTCTATTAAGTGTGCACTAGCATTACATCTTACAGAAACAATGTACATATCTTAGTTAAAAATAATTTATTGCTAAAAAAATGCTAGCCATCATCTTAACTTTTATCAAGTAGTAATCTTTTTGCTGGTGTAAGGTCTTGCCTGAGTGTTGACTGATCAGGGTGGCAGGTTGCTGAGGGTTGAGGTGGCTGTGGCAATTTCTTAAAATGAGACAATAATGAAATTTAACACATCAATTGACTCTTCCTTTCACAAACAATTACTGTGTAGCACGTGATGCTTTTTGACAGCATTTACTCACAGCAGAACTTCTTTCAAAATTGGAGTAGGGACACCTGGGTGGCTCATTCGGTTAAGCATCTGCCTTCAGCTCGGGTCATGATCTCAGGGTCCTGGGATTGAGCCCCACCCTGGGCTCCCTGCTCAGCAGAGAGTCAGCTTCTCCCTCTCTCTCTGACCCTCCTCCCCACTTGTTCTCTCTCTCTGTCTCTCTCTCAAATAAATAAAGACAAAAAAAACAAAAATAAACAAATTGGAGTAAATTCTCTCAAACCCTGTCACTGCTTTATCAAATAAGTTTATGGAATTCAAAATCCTTTGTTGTCATTTCAACAACCTTCACAGCATCTTCACCAGGTATAGATTCCATCTCAAGAAAAAACTTTCTTGCTATTTCATAAGGAGAAAGTCCTTATCCACTCAAGTTTTATCATGAGATTGTAGGTACTCATCACATTTTCGGGCTCTGCTTCTAATTCTAGTTCTTTCCATACCATCTGCAGTTATCTTCTCCACTGAAGTCTTGAACCCCTCAAACTCATCCATGAGTGCCGAAATCAACTTCTTTCAAAATCTTGTTAACTGTTTAAATGTTGATATTTTGGCTTTTCCCCATGAATCAAGAATGTTCTTAACAGCATTGGGAATGGTGAATTCTTTCCAGAAGGTTTTTAATCGACTTTGTCCAAATCCATCAGAGGAATCACTAAGACTTTCTCCACATCAGCAGTGAGGCTGTTTTCCTTTTTTATCATTCATGTGTACACTGGAGTAGCACTTTTAATTTCCTTCAAGAACTTTTCCTTTACATTCACAATTTGGCTAATTGTTTGGCACAAGAGGCCTAGCTTTGGGCCTATCTCAGCTTTGACATGCCTTCCTCACTAAGCTTAATCAATTTCTAGTTCTTGATTTAGTGAGAGATGTGTGGGAGACTGGAGGAAGACAGCAGAGTAGGAGGATCCTGAGCTCACCTTGTCCCACGAACACACCGAGATAACGGGTATATCTGTACAACTAACTCAAAATGACCCAAAGACTGGCAGAACAGACCTTCCACAGCTAATCACAGACAGGAGGCCACATCAGAAAGGGTAGAAAGGGTGGAGACATGGTTGGGAAACAAAAGTCCAGTGAGACTACCGCAAACAGGAGGGACACCACAAGACAAGAGAAGGGAGAAGAAAATGCCACACTTGGAATCCTAGGCACCAGGGACCTGCATTGGGAAGACAAATTCCCATAACAACTGACTTTGCAAACCAATGAGTCTTAAATTAGGGAGCTTTAAAAATCAGCAAGCTTATCTCCAGGAGAGCCAGAGGACAATAGAAAACTGAGTACCCACCTGTAAACAGCCAGCAGAATAAATAACTCAGCTGACACAGCAAAGAAGCAGCAGTTTGAAAAATGCCTTGGGTATGTATGAAGATCTATTTACTAATCTCAGAATGTATGCTGGAGGGGCAGGGATTTTCAGGAGACATCTCCAAGAACAAAGGAGCTTGAGGGTGCCATTTCTCTTCCCCTACCCTGGTCTAGATAGCTGGACACTTGCAGGAACCAGCACTAACAGGCTCTACATATCTTGCTAGCTTTACATATTCTGTCCTTGTGTTCACCTGAGGACAAACCCCATCCAATCCTCCTGTCTTGGCAGGTGCACCTCCAGTGCTCCACTACACAATGTGAACAGCCGTGGCAGGAACCTGCACCACTCCAAAGTGACTCCTAAACTGGAGAGGGGGAGATAACCCCACACACCAGCATGCCTGCAGTTCTAGCAGCTAAGCCTTTTAGCTGGCCACATAGGGAGAGAGCCCTGCCATTCAGTGCATTTACACCTGTGGCAGAAGTTGATTTCTGACAAGTAGTCTGACTGTTGGCGCCGCTCACCAATAAAAGCCTCTGTGGGACCCCGAGGGAGAAAGCCCTGCTGATGGATGCATCGGTGCAGAGAGGCTATTTGCAGACAGCTAGCCAGACTGCAGACCCTGCCCACCTACATGCCCATGGAAGTCTCAGACGAACCCCTCAATAGTGTAGGTACCAAACCCTACACAGTGCACCCACAGCAGGCAAAGCAGGTCATTGCCGCTGACTGAGCTAAAGCAATCATGGCTCAGTCACAACAGCAGAGTGCACACAGTCCACAAGGAGACAACCCTGAGGTGCCTGTTTCTGCACCAGAAAGCCTTGTGCTACAGGGCTAAATTGGACCTCTTCTATACAAGGCCAATAATTTCAAGACCAGGACACACACATGAACTCTGTGATTCATAGTAACAAATGCAGAGAGTTAGACAAAATGAGGAGACAAAGGAATATACCCCTCAAATGAAAGAACAGGACAAAATCACAGCGAAAGAGCTACATAAAACTGAGATAAGCATTATGCCTGATAAATTCAAAGTAATAGTCATAAAGTCACTCACTGGACTTGAAGAAAGATTGGATGAACTCAGATCCTCAACAAAGAGACAGAAAATATGAAAAAGGAACCAGTCAGAGATGAGGAATTCAATAACTGAAAACAAACCAACAAACAAAACAATGGAGGGAATCAAGAGCCAATTAGAGGAAGCAGAAGAATGGATCAGTGATCTGGAACACAGGGTAATGGAAAGCAACCAAGCTGAACAAAAAAATTAAAAAAAAAAAAAAGAAGAAGAAGAAAACTGAGAAAAGGTTAAGGGAATTCAGTGACATCATCAATTGCATTACAGGGATCCCAGTAGAAGAGAGAAGAAGGCAGAAAACTTATTTGAAGAAATAATAGCTGAAAAATTCCCTAACCTGCGGAAGGAAACAGATATCCAGATCCAGGAGGCACAGAGAGCCCCCAGCAAAATTAACCCAACGAGGTCCACATGAAGACATATATAATTAAAATAGCTAAAAGTAGTGACAGAGAATTGTAAAAGTGGCAGAAGAAAGAAAATAGTTACATACAAGGGAAATCCCACAGGCTCTCAGCTGATTTTTAAGCAGAAACTTCTCAGGCCAGAAGGGAGTGACATGATATATTCAAAGTGCTGAAAGGAAAAACAAAAAACAAAAGACAAAAACCTGCAATGAAGAATACTCTATCAAACAAGGCTATCATTCAGAATACAAGGAGAGATGGAGTGTTTTGCCAACAAATAAAAGTTAAAGAATTCATCACCACTAAACCAGTCCACAGGAAATGTTAAAAGGACTTCTCTGAGTGGAAAGAAAAGCCTATAACTAGAACAAAGAAAATTATGAAAGGAGAGAAATTCATAGGTAAAAGCAAACATGTAGGAAAGGTAGTAGATTAATCATTTACAAAGCCAGTATGGAATTTAAAATACAAAAGCAGTAAAATCAATTATATCTTAAAAAATTAGTCAAGGGACACAAAAATTAAAAGATGTAAAATATGACATCATATTCATAAAATGTGGAGGGGGGAGTAAAAGTTTAGTGTTTTTAGGATGGGTTCAAACTTCAGCAACAATTAACTTAATATAGACTGTTATACATAGAAAATATTATATTTGAACTTAATGGAAACCACAAATCAAAAACCTATAAGTGATACACAAAAAGTAAAGAAAAAAGAATCAAAGCACTTCACTAAAGAAATCCATCAAACCATAAGTGAAAAAGAAGCAGAGAACTACAAAAATAACTGGAAACAATTAACAAAATGTCAATAAGTACATACCTATCAATAGTTAGTTTAAATGTAGATGGACTAAATGCTCCAAATGAAAGACACAGGATGACTGAATGAATAAAAAAAACAAAAACAAAAACAAAACAAAACAAAACAAAAAGACCTGTCTATAGGCTGCCTGTAAGAAACTCACTTCAGACCTAAAGACATGTACAGCCAGTGAAAAAATAGAAAAAAAAAAAGCCAGGGTAGCAATTTTTATATCAGATAAAATAGACTTTAAAACAAAGACACTAATAAGAGACAAAGAAGGGCACTACATAGTGATAAAGGGAATAATACAGATATAACAATTACAAATATCTATGCACCCAATATAGGAGCACTCAAATACATAAAGCTATTGTTTATAGACATAAAGGAAGAAATTTGACAGTAATACAATGATACTAGGGGACATGACACCCCACTTACATCAATGGATAGATCATCCAGACAGAAAGCCAACAAGGAAACAGTAGCTTTGGATGACATGTTAGACCAGATGGACCTAACAGATACATTCAGACTTTCCATCCAAAAGCCACAGAATCCACATTTTCTTTAAGTGCACATGGGACAGTCTCTAAAATAGATCACATGTTAGGCCACAAAACAGGTCTCAATACATTTAAGAAGACTGAAATCATATTAAGCATCTTTTCTGACTACAATAGTATAAAATCAGAAATCAGTTACAAGAAAAGATTTGGAAAAAACACAAATATATGGAGGCCAAACAACATGCTACTAAACAATGAATGGGCCAACCAAGAAATCAAAGAGGAAATTAAAAAAAAAAAAAATACATAGAGACAAATGGAAATGAAAACATAATGGTCCAAAATCTTTGGGACACAGCAACAGCAGTCCTGGGAGGGAAGTGTATAGCAATACAGGCTTACCTCAAGAGGCAAGAAAAGTCTCAAATACACAACCTAACCTTACACCTAATGGAGCTAGAAAAAAATTGAAAGAAACAAAATGCAAACCTAGAAAAAAGAAGGAAATGAAGATTAGAGTAGAAATAAATGAAATAGAGGCTAAAAAAGCAATAGAACAGATCAATGACCAGGAGCTATTTCTTTGAAAAGATAAACAAAACTAATAAACTTTTATCAAGACTCAATTTAAAAAAAAAGCAGGACTCAAATAAATAAAATCAGAAATGAAGGGGGAGAAATAACATCTGACACCAGAGAAATACAAAGGATTATAAGAGAATATTATGAAAAATTATATGCCAACAAATTGGACAACCTAGAAGAAACGGATTAATTCCTAGAAATGTATAATCTTCCAAAACTGAATGAGAAAAAAATAGAAAATTCGAACAGACTGATTACTAGTAATGAAATTGAATCAATAATCAAAAAACTCCCAACAAATAAAAGTCCAGGACCAAATGGATTCACAGGTAAATTCTACCAAACATTAGAGTTAACACCTATTCTCAAGCTATTCCAAAAAATAGAAAAGGAAGGAAAACTTCAAAAATCATCCTATGAGGCCAGAATTACCCTGATACTGAAACCAGATACTACAAAACAGAAAAAAAAGGAAACCATAATACAGAAAAAAAGACAACAAAAACAGAAAACTACAGGCCAATATCTCTGATGAACATAAATGCAAAAATCCTTAACAAAATATTAGCAAACGAAATTCAACAATACATTAAGAAATCATTCTCCATGATCAAGAAGAATTTATTTTAGAGATGCAAGGGTGGTTCGATATTTCCAAATCAATCATTATGATACATCCATCACATTAAGAGAAAAGACTGAAGAAAAACACGATCATCTTAATAGATGTAGAAAAAGAGCATTTGACAAAATGCAACATCCATTCATGACAAAAGCCCTCAATAAAGTGTGTTTAAAGCCCTCAACAAAGTGTGTTTAGAGGAAACATACCTCAACATTATAAAGGCCAAATATGACAAAGCCACAGCTAACATCATACTCAATGGTGCAAAACTGAGAGCTTACCCCCTACAATCAGGAAAAAGACAAGGATATCCACTTTCATCACTTCAATTCAGCATAATACTGGAAGTCCCAAATGTAGCAATCAGACAAGAAGAAACAAAAGGCCTCCAAATTGGTAAGGAAGAAGTTAAACTGTCACTATTTACAGATAGCATGATACTATATATAGAAAACCCTAAGGAGTCCACAAAACTATGAAAATTGATAAATGAATTCAATAAAGTTGCAGAATACAAAATTAATATACAGAAATCAGTTGCTTTTCTATACACTAATGACAAAGTAGCAGAAGGAGAAATTAAGAAAACAATTCCAATTATAATTGCACCAAAAAATAAAATAAAATACCTAGGAATAAACTGCACCAAGGAGGTGAAAGACCTGTGACCTGAGACCTTGATAAAAAATTGAAGATGACACACACAAATGTAAAGACACTCCACACTCATGGACTAGAAGAACCAACATTCTTAAAAAGTCCATACCATCTAAAGCAATTTACAGATTTAATGTAATCCCTATCAAAATACCAATAACATTTTTCTTCACAGAACTAGAACGAGTAATCCTAAAGTTTGCATGGAACTACGGAAGACCCCAAATAACCAAAGCAATCTTGAGAAAGAAGCACAAAGCTGGGGCACCTGGGTGGCTCAGTCGATTAAGCATCTGCCTTCAGCTCAGGTCATGATCCCAGAGTCCTGGGATGGAGCCCCGCATCAGGCTCCCTGCTCCGTGGGGAAGTCTGCCTCTCCCTCTCCATCTGTCTCTCTCCCCCACTCATCCTCTCTCTCGCTTTCTCTATCTCAAATAAATAAATAAAATCTTAAAAAAGAAGAAACACAAAGCTGAAGGTATCACAAGTCCAGATTTCAAGATATAATACAAAACTGTAGTAATCAAAACAGTATAGTGCTGGCACAAAGATAGACATGTAGATCAATGGAAAAAACTAGTCCAGAAATAAACTCATGATTTTATGGTCAATTACTCAACAACAAATAGGGCAAGAATATATAGTAGGGAAGAGACAGTCTCTTCAATAAAGGGTGCTGGAAACACTGGACATCCATATGCAAAAGAATGAAACTGGACCACTTTCTTAAACCATACACAAACATAAACTCAAAACAGATTAAAGACCTAAATGTGAGACATGAAACCATAAAATTCACAGAAGAAAATACAAGCAGTAATCTCTCTGACATGGGCTTATGCAACATTTTTCTAGATATGTCTCCTCAGGCAAGGGAAACAAAAGTAAAAATAAATTATTGGGACTACACCAAAATAAAAAGTTTCTGCACAGCAAAGAAAACCACCAACAAAAGGGCAACCTGCAGAATGGGAGAAGATATTTGCAAATGATATATCCAATAAGGGGTTAGTATCCAAAATATACATAAAGAATTTATCCAAGTCAACACCAAAATAATCTGATTAAAATGGGCAAGAGGACCTGAATAGACATTCTTCCAAAGAAGACATACAGAAGGCCAATAGACATATGAGAAGGTATTCAACATCATTCATAATCAAGGAAATGCAAATAAAAACAATGGGATATCATCCCTCAGAATGGCTAGGATAAAAATATAAGAAAGAACAACTGTTGGCGAGGATATGGAGAAAAAGGAACCCTCATGCATTGTTAGTGGGAATGTAAACTGGTGCAGCCACTGTGGAAACCAATATGGAGGTTCCTCAAAAAATTAAAAATAGAAAAACCATATGATCTACTAATTGCACTAGTCATTATTTACCCAAAGAAAACAAAAACACTAATTCAAAAATATATATGTATCCCTATACTTATAATAGTATTATTTACAATAGTCAAATATGGAAGAAACTCAAGTATCCATCAATAGATGAATGGATAAAGAAGATGGGTATATATATGCGATTGAATATTATTAAGCCATAAGAAAGAATGAGATCTTCCCATTTGCAACAACATGGATGGACCTAGAGGGAATTATGCTAAGTGAAATAAATCAGAATAAGACAAATACCATATGTTTTCACTTATATGTGGAATCTAAGAAACAAAACTAATGAATGAAGAAATAAACAAACCAAAAAATAAAATAAAAACAGACACTTAAATGCAGAGAAAAAATTAGTGGTTGCCCAGAGGGAAGGGGGTGGGGGGAATGGGTGAAATAGATAAAGGGCATTGAGAGGTACAAACTTCCAGTTATAAAAGAAATATGGCAGAGAGATGTAAAGTGCAGCATAAGGAATATAGGCAGTAACATTGTGATGGCATTGTATGGTGACAGATGGTGACTACACTTACAGTGGTAAGCAACAAGTAATGTATGGAATTGTTGAATCAACTAATATAACATTGTATGTTACTTATACATCATTAAGGGAAGGAATTTTCTTTTTTTTTTTTTTTTAAGATTTTATTTATTTATTTGTCAGAGAGAACACAAGCGGGGGAGAGGCAGGCAGAGGGAGAAGCAGGCCCCCCGCCGAGCAAGGAGCCCGATGCGGGACTCGACCCCAGGACCCTGGGATCATGACCTGAGCCGAAGGCAGCCGCTCAACTGACTGAGTCACCCAGGCGTCCCAAGGGAAGGAATTTTCAAAAAAAAAAATTCAAGAGAGAGAGTTGTGACTCTTCCTTTCCCTTGAACATGCAGAGGCTACCGTAGGGTTATTAATTGGCCTCATTTCAGTATTGTTCCTCAGGGAATAGGAAGGCCCAAGGAGAGAGGGAGAGACAGAATGGCTGGTGGGTGAAGCAGACAGAACACACACAACATCTAAGTTTGCTGTCTGTAGGGGTGCCATTCATGGGGGCCCCAAACAATGATAACAGCAATAGCAAAAATGACTGATCACAGATCACCATGACAAAAAAAGTAATGCTTAAGTTTGAAACATCATGAGAATTACCAAAATGTGACACAGAGACAGAAAGGGAGCAAATGCTTTACACAGGACTGCCACAAATCTTCAGTTTCTAAAAAACATAATCTCTGCAAAGCAAAATAAATCAAAACACAATAAAAGAGGTAGGCCTGTATTTGAAGTAGGCTTGACTCCATTTCACATCTCCTTTGGTGGGTGCAGGACTTGGAGCTAAACTATGAGAGTCATATTGACTGTTTCAGGGACATAACTCTAAATCTGGACATTAAACCTCAATTTGCCACACCATTTGCAAAGCAGAAGTCCTCACTGTCCTGTGGTCGTTAGGCCTGAAGCGGAGAGGTACTTCCCTCATGCCTGGGGACAGCCAGAGAATGGAGCCAATACATAGGGACGTAGAGCCAAGAAGGAAACTCAAGCTCTGATGACATTATTTGAATTCTCAAATTCAGTCATGTTTGATGCACGATCCACACCCTAGAATTTTGAACTATGTAAAATAATAATTTCCATCTTTTTTCAATCAGCCTAGTTTGTTATATTTTCTGTTATAGTAATGAAAACAATCTTGACTAATAAAGCTGGTTTGCAGAAGACAAAAATATGATATACCTACAGGATGCAATTAATATTAATTACTTAGAACTCCATCAAGGCATAGCTACATGTAACCCAGGATCCATACTTTTTAGAGCTGAAGTGTGTGAGTTAGTAAAAGTATTTTACCTTCTGGAGACACTTGTGATAAACTCTAAAAGTATTTGATTAGAATGCTCTAGAGTCCTTTTTTTTTTTGACTTGACATCATTTGCTCCTCTAGAATAAGTAGTCCTGTTACCATATTTCATAAAGTACCTCTATAAGCAGGTAATTGCAGAAAATATAGTCACACCATATCACGAAAAAGGCTCATTACACAATAATCAATAAATATTATTTGAACACCTTCCATTCATAAAGAATATTCTAGTGTATGGGGCCCCTGGGTGGCTCAGTCATTAAGTGTCTGCCTTCAGCTCGGGTCATGATCCCAGGGTCCCAGGATCGAGACCCACATCCAGCTCCTTGCTCAGCAGGGAGCCTGCTTCTCCTTCTCCTGCTCCCCCGTTTGTGTTCCCTCTCTAGCTGTCTCTCTCTCTCTCTGTCAGATAAATAAATAATTTTTTTTTGAAGAATATGCTATTGTATGAAAGGACTTCAAATGACTGCTCACAGATGTTAGGGAAAAATAAAAACAGATCAGAAAACTGCTAGGTAGGCCAATGTCATTTTACAGATAAAAATAATGCTTGATCAATATTCTGCAAAGATAAAGGGAAAAAAAATTAAGATATACAAAAAATTTACATATAAACATCACCTAGGACAAACTGTCAACTGCATTCAAGGATCAATGTAATATTATGAATAAGAATTACATTTATAAATTATTTCAATTTATACTCTAAATCCCAGAAACTTTTCCCCCTTTACTTTTACTTTTGAAATGCTGATTATGTCAGAACCTGCCAAGTCAGAGAATTAAAAAGCCTTAATTATCCACTGAGAGTAATAAATTGATATAATGTTAACACTCAACGATTATAAATTCTACTTCTTTCACTGGTTCATCTCTCTACCTATCCTTTTCTTTAATCAAGTTAAGAAACATACAAACCTGATCACTGTTTCTTCATACCAATTAGTTCTTACTTAGATGACTGACTTCTGTGAACTTAGATTTTTTTTTCAATACATTAGAAATATTATATGAAAAATTGGGAAGAGAGGAATAAACCCATCAGAAATACTGCTGGAGTAAATTCTTAATAACTTTTTGTTTGTTTGTTTGGTTATTTTGGCTAAGTGTCAAAGGTTATTTTTAGCACAGAAATGAAGACTGTAGCATTCTGTTAAGATAATGATTTAATCTTTACCATATCCTATAGCTTCTTAGTTTTAAGGATTCCCTTGAAGCTACCATTTGTGGTAAACTTTTCTCCTTCCATGTAGCCTATGAGAACACTATAACTTCTAACACATCCATGAAAATAAATACCTTTTTGCTATAATTGCTAATATATTTCCACCAGATTTATCCTTCTGAGGTAATATGTTTTACTCAAGCAATAATTCCGAGATGATATCAAAGGTTATGCATACAATACCAAGTTTTTAAAGTCAAAATAAACAATAAAGGATTCAAAAATTCACATGGAAGAATATAGAAAGTTCTTAAAATGAAAGGTACAACGGGAACAAATTGCTAGGAGATGTTAAAACATACTACAAAAGAATGTCACAACAGTGGAATTGGTAATATGTGAGTAGATGGATCAAAAGAAAATAGAGCTCAGAAACAGATCCTTACATGGGAAATTTTGATAGGTTTCTTTTCAAATCATGAAGTAGCTGGGATAACTGGCTGGCTACTTAGAAAACAAAACATTCAATCTCTCAATCTTTACCCCAAATATATTACAACTCAATACAATAATTAAATTTAAAAAAATTTTAATATAACAGCAAAAGTATAGGTAGATGTTTTTATAAGCTTGGGATAGAGGGACTTTTCTAATATAACACCAAATCTAGAAACCAGAGTAAAATTTGACAGAGATGCCACCAGAAAATGTTTAAAAATTATGAGTATCAATCCCTGAGCCCTGTCCAATAATTTTTAAAAACACATAAAAAGTCCTAAACAAGATCAAAAGACAAATAACAGATTGGGAACATACTTGAAAAATATATGACAAATAAAAGTTTACTACTCATAATATATCAAAGAACTCTTTCAAACTATAAGAAAAGACAATAAGACAAAGAGCCATAAAAAACAAAGAACTTTGAGAGGCAATATTCACAAGGGAATATAATTGGCTAAGAAATAATAGTAATCAAAGAAATACTGGTACAAAAACATGTTATCTCTTATCCATTCTGATCAACCAATACTAACAGTCTTAAGTAGACCTAGCATTAGCCAAAGGAGTGAGGACACAGGCACTGTGCTATACTATTATTGAGAGAATAAAATAATACTATATTTCAGAAGCTAATTTGGAAGTATTTACTAAAATTTCTAAAGATACATGATATCTGACCCAACAAATCTACATGTAGAAGTAAATCCTAAAATTAAAAGTGGGTAAGTTATTCATTGCTGTTTCTGATAGAGAAACACCTTCACATCAGTCAGTAATAAATTAATTACCACAAAATGAAGCATGCATATAATCAGTAGCTTTGGACCAATTAAAAAGGACTTCAGAAATGTCTATTAGGAACTATTAGGAAATTAAAAAAAACAGCCATGTTTCTGTATATGCATTTATAAAAAGATGTGTGAAAGGTTGCTTGCTAAAATTTAATTAGTAGTTTTCCTAGGCCAGTGAGATTGCAGGTATTATTTGTTATATTACTTTCTCACAGAATTCTGTGTAACAATGGGATTTAAATATAAATATATACAATATTTTTAAAGTTACAAATAAAGAATATCATACTTTAGAAACCAAGAAAATTACATAAATATATAAAACAAGCAAAAAAAAAAAAAGAAGTTGCTTGTCTGACACTTGTACCTTGACAACTATGTGTTAATGCGTGCTACTGGACAATTTAGGGCTAGGATACATCAACTATTCATAATGATTCTGAATGAAATCCAAAATAAGCCTCTTTAAATGTGGCTGTTAAATATAATAGTACTCCATCACTTGTAAAGCTCCTCTAGGACTTCAAAGAAGAGAATCATTTCTGCTAGATCTTTATTCATAGATGAAAGAAGCCTAAGAAGAAAACAAACTGATCTAGAACCTGACCAGGAAGCTCAGGGCCAGTAAAGTAAATCATTATACACTGTTAAAAAATGCCTGCTCCCTTGTTTCTCCTGATTTTTTTCTGCTTAGAGCTCGGATAGAACAGAGCCCTCTCCACCATGGCTGGGGTTGTGTCTTGAGTTTGTGAGTGTGAGTGCACATATGTGCAACATTGTAGGGGCAGGTGGGAGGAAGAATAAAAAGTTAACTTAACACCTGGAGGAAAGGATAATGGGAAGCTTCCATTCTTTCCTCTAAAGTAGGTACATCACATGTGTTTATCAGATGAGACAGCAGGGATAGAATGACAAAGTGCTTGCATGATAGGAAATAGTTGCCCTACTTGGCAACCATTCCCAAAAGAGTTTTCCTCCTGCTAGCAGATGGTAGCAGCTCCTGTGAGTGAGCTCTAAGACTTCCATCAGAGTTCCCAGAAAGGAACATTCCTGCTGGTCAGGTTCTGGAATCCTCTGATAAAGACACTGAAGTCAAGAATGATTAGCCCTACAATACATGTTAATCCTACAATTTCCTCTGAGAAAAGTATAATTTGTGTTTGTGCAACATAAATCCAATTTATGCCTAGCAATATCCTAATCTGCACAGAATAATAAAAGATCTTCAGCGGTACATGACCACTGATTTTTTTACCTTTCATGAAAATATGCAAATGGTTTCCTACAAGTGGATACCTGATAGCCTTTTTTAGGGACACATTTCACATTTGGCACTTGGCAATCCCATTTCCACACTCCAATAAATAAAGCTGAAATTTATCCAGAGCTTTTTCATGGCTTTTCTTTTCTTTTGTTCAAAATTTTTTTATTGTTATATTAATCACCATACATTACATCATTAGTTTTTGATGCAGTGTTCCATGATACATTGTTTGCGTATAACACCCAGTGCTCCATGCAGAACGTGCCCTCTTTAATACCCATCACCAGGCTAACCCATCCTCCCACCCCCCTCCTCTCTAGAACCCTCAGTTTGTTTTTCAGAGTCCATCGTCTCTCATGGGTCATCTCCCCCTCCGATTTCCCCCCCTTCATTCTTCCCCTCCTGCTATCTTCTTTTTTTTTCTTAACATATATTGCATTATTTGTTTCAGAGGTACAGGTCTGTGATTCAACAGTCTTGCACAATTCACAGCGATCACCATAGCACATACCCTCCCCAATGTCTACCGCCCAGCCACCCCATCCCTCCCACCCCACCCCCACTCCAGCATCCCTCAGTTTGTTTCCTGAGATTAAGAATTCCTCATATTTTCTAATACATGTGTGTCTTTAGAAGGTAAATGAACACCACCTTTGGATTCGGGATGAAATAAAAATCGATACTGATTCAGAGCAACTTCCTCTTCTTATTCATGGGTTGTAAAGACATGTTCCTAGAAAGTTTATTGTCTTGTTTTTTTCTTTGCTTGAGATCACTTAATGCCCCCTGTTGTCATGGGGGATCTGGGAATTACCTTGATTGAAGGTGGTCTGTGGTAGGAGGGCTAAAAAAGGAGCTTCTCACAGGACTGCTGGGAGCACCAACATCAAAGGCAAAAAGGCAATTCAAACTCTTCTCTTAAAGGTCTGCCTGTGTTGTTAAACCTGGAAGAACTGCTAATCCTAAACTAATCCTTCCCTTCTAGGGGATATGCCCATTTTGTAAAACTGCTGCAGAAGCCCATGTTCCATATTTCAAACTAGTCCTTCAACTGTAAATATAAATGAACAACCAAGAATCCCAAGACATACAAATGAGGAAAACTGATAGCTTAATAGAGTGAAAAAAAAAAAAACAAGTTGAACAGAGATAATGAAGATTGCAGCAGAAAATTTAAAGTATTCCTGTTTTTGAAGACTTAAGAGGACACTGCATCATTTTTTAAAAAGGTTGTTACTTGAAAATATTATGTTCTTCTATCTATCCATCTACCTATGTCTTCCTTTAATGCCTTTTGAAAAAGAGACAATCAGAAAATAAGGATTATCAGAATTAAAAAATAACATCATTGGTATTTACAAACATTCAGTAAACATGTTACAAAATAGAATATACATGGCTAAAAACTATATCCTAGATCTGGACAATACAAATTTTAAAAAATCAAAGGGAAAAGAAAGAGACAATAAGAGAAAAAAGTAAGTTACAGAAGATAAATACAGAATATATATGTAAGTCTAAAAATATCACAGAAAAATGGATAGAAAGCAGAGAAATAATAAAATATAAATTCTTCACTGAAGATACATGTAAATATGTACATTTTGCCCACTAACTATAGAGAAAAACCTAAAATAACAAAACAATATTAGAACAACTATATAGATGAGAATGACGATGTTGGTAATGATAAACACATTGGCAAATTCTTGTAAAATTTTAGAAGTCCAATTTAAAAAGAAATCTTACAAGTTTAGAGAAATTGAAATAAAACATCACAAAAATAGGCTACCTAAAAGAGTATGTGTTTTATAACACGTTAACTTGGTTAATTTCCCAGAAACTTGGATGTTTCCCAGAATTCCCTCACTTGTATATTTCAGGTTAGAGTGGGCCTCAAGGAAGATTTCCAGGGATTTGAAAGAAGGATGAGAAGCAACAGTCATTTTGTAGCTCAACAATTGTTGCTGATCTGCTGACTTGCTTCCTTGGCATGAAGTAGCAGCTAAGTCTACAACTGTTCTACCTACCCCCCGGATCCACCTATAGCTTGGTGGTTCCTGGACCGGGTTATGTGTTTAACTCTGATAAAGAACCCAGCTTCTGCTGGATACCCTTGTAATATAGCTTTTAGTCTGGAATTGTGATGCCTCCAGCTTTGTTTTCCTTTTTCAAGATTGCTTTGGCTATTCGGGGTATTTGTGGTTCCATACAAGTTTTAGGATTGTTTGTTCTAGCTCTGTGAAAAATGCTGGTGGTATTTTGATAGGGATTGCATTAAATGTGTAGATTGCTTTGGGTAGTATAGACATTTTAACAATATTTGTTCTTCCAATCCATGAGCACAGAATGTTTTTCCATTTCTTTGTGTCCTCTTCAATTTCTTTCATATAAGTGTTCTAGAGTTTTCAGAGTTCAGATCTTTTACCTCTTTGGTTAGGTTTATTCCTAGGTATCTTATGGCTTTTGATGCAATTATAAATGGGATTGATGCCTTGATTTCTCTTTCTGCTTCTTCATTAGTAGTGTATAGAAATGCAACAGATTTCTACATTGATTTTATATCCTGCCACTTTGCTGAATTCTTGTATCATTTCTAGCAGTTCTTTTGTAGAGTTGGGTTTTCTGAATAGAGTATCATGTTGTATGCTAATAGTGAAAGTTTGATTTTTTCCTTGCCAATCTGGATGCCTTTTACTTCTTTTTGTTGTCTGATTGCTGAGACTAGGACTTCTAGTACTATGTTAAAAAATGATGGTGAGAGTGGACATCCCTGTCTTGTTCTTGACTATAGAGGAAAAGCTCTCAGTTTTTCCTCACTGGGGATGATATTATCTATGGGTCTTTCATAAACGGCCTTTATGATGTTGAAGTATGTTCCTTTTATCCCTACTTTGTTGAAGGTTTGGATGCTATGCTTTGTCAAATGCTTTTTCTGCATCTATTAAAGAATCATATGGTTCTTATCCTTTCTTTTATTACTATGGTATAACACTTTGATTGATTTGAAAATATTAAATTACCCTAGCTGCCCAGGAATAAATCCCACTTGATCATGGTGAATAATTCTTTTAATTGTAATGTTCAATTTGATTTGCTAGTATTTGGGGGGGAATTTTTGCATCCATGTTCACTGGGGACATTGACCTATAATTCTCCTTTTTAGTGGGGTCTTTGTCTGGTTTTGAATCAAGGTAATGCTGGCCTTACAGAAGGAGTTTGGAATTCTTCCTTCCATTTATATTTTTTGGAATAATTTGAGAATAGTTATTAACTCTTCTTTAAATGTCTGGTAGAATTCCCGGGGGATGCTAACCGGCCCTGGACTTTTGTTGTTGGGAGATTTTTGATTACTGATTCAATTTTTTTTGTTGGTTATGGGTCTGTTCAAATTTTCTATTTCTTCTTGACTCAGTTTTGGTAGTTTGTAAGTTTCTAGGAATTTATCCATTTCTTCCCAATTGCCCAATTTGTTGGCATATAATTTTTTATAATATTATCTTATAATTGTATTTCTATGGTGTTGGTTGCAACCTCTCTTTCATTCATGATTTTATTTATTTGGGTCCTTTCTCTTTTCTTTTTGATAAACCTGGCTAGGGGTTTATCAATTTTATTAATTCTTTCAGAGAACCAGCTCCTAGTTTTGTTGATGTGTTCTATTGTTTTGTTTTGTTTGTTTCTATATCATTTATTTCTGCTCTAATCTTTATTATTTTCCTTCTTCTGCTGGCTTTAGGCTTTATTTGCTGTTCCTTTTCTAGCTCCATTAGGTGTAAGGTTAGGTTGTGTATTTGAGACTTTTTTTCCTTCTTGAGGAAGGCCTGTATTGCTATATACTTCCCTCTTAGGACTGCCTTTGCTCATCCTAATGGTTTTGGGCTATTGTGTTTTCATTTTCATTTGCTTCCATGTATTTTTTTTTTTTATTTCTTCTTTAATTTCCTGGTTAACCAATTCATTCGTCAACAGGATTTCCTTTAATCTCCATGTATGTGGGGGCTTTCCAATTTTTTTTTTTTTGTGGTTGACTTCAAGTTTCACAGTGTTGTGGTCTAAAAATATGCATGGTATGCTCTCAATTGTTTTGTACTTGTTGAGGCCACATATGTGACTGAATATGTGATCGATTCTGGAGAATGCTGCATATGCACTCAAAAAAATGTATATTCTGTTGTTTTGGATGAAATGTTCTGAATATATCTGTTAAGTCCATCTGGTCCAGTGTGTCATTCAAAGCCATTGTTTCCTTGTTGATTTTCTGCTTAGATGATCTGTCCATTGCTGTAAGTGGGGTGTTAAGGTACCCTACTATTATTGTATTGTTACCAATGAGTTTCTTTATGTTTGTTATTAACTGATTTATATATTTGGGTTTCCCCAAGTTGGGGGCATAAATATTTACAATTATTAGATCTTCCTGTTGTATAGACTCCTTAATTATGACATAGTGTCCTTCTTCATCTCTTTTACAGTCTTTAGCTTAAAGTCTAGTTTGTCTGATAAGTATGACTACTCCAGCTTTCTTTTGACATCCATTAACATCATAAATGTTTCTCCATCCCTTCATTTTTAATCTGCAGGTGTTGTTTGGTCTAAAATGAGTCTCTTGTAGGCACCATATAGATGGGTCTTGTTTTGTTTGTTTGTTTTTATCCATTCTGATACCTTATGTGTTTTGATTGGAGCCTTTAGTCCATTTACATTTAGAGTGATTATTGATAGATATGAATTTAGTACCATTGTATTACCTGTAAAGTCATTGTTTCTGGAGATGGTCTCTATTTCTTTCTAGTCTTTGTTGCTTTGGTCTTTCTTTCCCACTCAAGAATGCTACCTAGAACAATCTACACATTCAATGCAATCCCTATCAAAATACCATCAACTTTTTTCAAAGAAATGGAACAAATCATCCTAAAATTTGTATGGAACCAGAAAAGACCCCGAAAACCCAGAGGAATGTTGAAAAAGAAAAGCAAAGCTGGTGGCATCACAATTCCGGACTTCCAGCTCTATTACAAAGCTGTCATCATCAAGACAGTATGGTACTGGCACAAAACAGATACATAGATCAATGGAACAGAATAGAAAGCCCAGAAATGGACCCTCAACTCTATGGTCAACTCATCTTTGACAGAGCAGGAAAGAATGTCTAATGGAAAAAAGACAGTCTCTTCAACAAATGGTGTTGGGAAAATTGGACAGCCACATGCAGAAGAATGAAACTGGACCATTTCCTTATACCACACACAAAAATAGACTCCAAATGGTTGAAAGACCTCAATGTGAGACAGGAGTCCATCAAAATCCTAGAGAAGAACACAGGCAGCAACCTCTTCGACTTCAGCCACAGCAACTTCTTCCTAGAAACATCACCAACAGCAAGCGAAGCAAGGGCAAAAATGAACTATTGGGACTTCATCAAGATAAAAAGCTTTTGCGCAGCAAAAGAAACAGTCAACAAAACCAAAAGACAACTGACAGAATGGGAGAAGATATTTACAAATGACATATCAGATAAAGGGCTAGTATCCAAAATCTATAAAGAACTTCTTAAACTCAACACCCAAAGAACAAATGATCCAATCAAGAAATGGGCAGAAGACATGAAAGGACATTTTTCCAAATAAGACATCCAAATGGCCAACAGGCACATGAAAAAGTGCTCAACATCACTCGGCATCAGGGAAATCTAAATCAAAACCTCAATGAGATACCACCTCACACCAGTCAGAATGGAAAATGAACAAGTCAGGAAACGACAGATGTTGGTGGGTATGCAGAGAAAGGGGAACCCTCCTACACTGTTGGTGGGAAAGCAAGCTGGTGCACCCACTCTGGAAAACAGTATGGAGGTTCCTCAAAAAGTTGATAATAGAGCTACCATATGATCCAGCAATTGCACTAGTGGGTATTTACCCCAAAGATACAAATGTAGGGATCCTAAGGGGTACGTGCACCCCAATGTTTATAGCAACGATGTCCACAATAGCCAAACTATGGAAAGAGCCAAGATGTCCATTGACAGATGAATAGATAAAGAAGATGTGGTATATATACACAATAGAATATTATGCAGCCATCAAAAATCTTGCCATTTGCAACAACGTGGATAGAACTAGAGGGTATTATGCTGAGCGAAATGAGTCAGTTCGAGAAAGACATGTATCATATGACCTCACTGATGCGAGGAATTCAAAATCTCAGGAAACAAACTGAGGGTTGCTGGAGTGGTGGGGGTGGGAGGGATGGGGTGGCTGAGCGATAGACATTGGGGAGGGTATGTGCTATGGTGAGCACAGTGAATTGTGTAAGATTGTTGAATCACAGACCTGTACCTCTGAAACAAATAGTACATTATATGTTAAAAAAAAAAGAAGAAGAAGAAGATAGTAGGAAGGGAAGAATGAAGGGAGGAAAATCGGAGGGGGAGATGAACCATGAGAGACTATGGACTCTGAGAAACAAACTGAGGGTTCTAGAGGGGAGGGGCGTGGGGGGATGGGTTAGCCTGGTGATGGGTATTAAAGAGGGCGCGTACTGCATGGAGCACTGGGTGTTATATACAAACAATGAATCATGGAACACTACATCAAAAACCAATGATGTAATGTATGGTGATTAACAGAATAAAAAAATAAAATCTACATATCTGAAAAAAAAAAAGAAGTCCCCTTTAATATTTCTTACAGGGCTGGCTTAGTGATCACAAACTCCTTTTGTTTTTGTTTGTCTGGGAAACTCTTTATCTCTCATTCTATTCTGAATGACAGTGTTGCTTTATAAAATATTCTTGGCTACATATTTTTCCCATTCAGCACGTTGAATATAGCATGTCACATTCTTCTGGCCCGCCAGATTTCTGCAGAGATATCTGCTGGTAACCTGATTTGTCTTCCCTTGTAGGTTAGGGACTTATTTTCCCTAGCTACTTTCAGGATTCTTTATCTCTGTATTTTACAAATTTAACTATGATGTGCCTTGGTGTTGGCCAGCTTCTATTGATTTTTTTTAAAGATTTTATTTATTTATTCATAAGAGACAGAGAGAGAGATGCAGAGGGAGAAGCAGGCTTCCCGCTGAGCAGGGAGCCTGATGCGGGACTCAATCCCAGGACCCTGGGATCATGAACTGAGCTGAAGGCAGATGCTTAACCATCTGAGCCACCCAGGCGCCCCGAGCTTCTGTTGATTTTGATGGGAGTTCTCTGTGCCTCCTGGATTTGGATGTCTGTTCCTTTCCCCAGATTAGGGAAGTTTTCAACTATAATTTGCTCAAATAAAACTTCTGCCCCCTTTTCCCTCTTTTCTTCTTCTGGCACTCCTATGACACGAATGTTATTACACTTTATGGAGTTGCTGAGCTCCCTAAGTCTACATTCATGAACCAATATTTTTCTTTCCCTCTTCTTTTCAGCTTCATTATTTTCCATAATTTTACCTTCTATATCATGGATTCATTCCTCTGCTTCTTCCATCCTTGTGGTCATCACATCCAGTCAGTTCTGTATCTTGGTTATAGTATTTTTTATTTCAGCCTGACTAGTTTTTAGGTCTTTTATCTCTGCATTAAGGATCTCTCTGGTTTCTTCTATGCTTTTCTCAAGCCCAGCTAGTATCCTTATGATTGTTGCTTTAAATTCTAGTTCAGGCATATTACTTATATCTATTTTGATTAGCTCCCTGGCCATGATTTCTCCTTGTTTTCTTTTGGGATGAATTCCTCTGTATTGGCATTTTGTTAGCTCTCTGTCTTTTGTGTGTTAGGAAAGCCTGTGCCTAGTTCTATTTCCACTAGAGCTGAAGATTTGCAGCACTCTATGATCAGTAGAAATGGTATGTGTGTGTGTGAAGGCAGGGTGGGGGTTGGGGGGTGGGTTTGTGCTGGTCTTCTTGGGGAGGGGCCTGTTGCTGTTCTGGCTCTCAATCACACTTGTCCTATTAAACAAGGCCCCTGCAGAGTGCAGTGGGGTAGGGCTTGGTATAAGTGGCTCAATCCTTCACTGTGGCACTGTGCCACTTGCTGATGTCCCTTTGTGCTGATGGGAGGGGTGAAAAATAGTGTTGGCCTGCTCTCTTCTCTGGAGATGGGAGTTTGCACCCACCACTGTTCAGGTAGTCCTCACCGAAGAGCAAACCATCTCCCCTCTTGTGTCCCAGGCTTCTGTCAGATCCATGCCTTCACCCTGTTTGTGTTGGCACTGTCTGCCCACCTGGCAACAGTGCAGTGCACCTGTGTTTTATCCCAGGAGTGGGGCTGAGTTTCAAAACTACGAATTTTAGGGACCCCATGTGGCATGGACCGTGCTGATCCTCTGGGGGAGGGTCTGGCTGTGCTGTGGCTGGTGCTGGTTTGTCCCAGAAAAGCACTCTTATGAACTGACTGCACAGGGGCTTGGATTTTATGGTAAAGCATAGCAAAAAGCAGGCACCCAGCTTAGTTGCCCTCAGCAGTGTCTCTGCTCATATGCTAAAGAACAGGGCAGCTCAATGGCTCCGGAAGGCTCTTTTGTCCCCTGTGAAGTAGTGCCACCTCTCCTAATGCGCTCCAAGGAGAGGAAGTGTCTCTCACAGTGCAACCCAGGAGATTCTTAGAGCAAGCTGTCCACTCCTGGGCCCCTGCTCTCCTTCTCTGCAGGAGCTCCTCTAGGCCTGCCAAACTCCACCTGACGAAGGTGCAGACTTTAAAAACTTGTCTTTGAGCTCTGCTGCTTGTAAAACTTGCAGTAATCGGCCCCTCTCATTTTCCCCATCAGTGGTTTTGGGGAAGTATTTTTCTCATGAAATCCCCTATGTGCTGTTTTATCTCTCATTCTCCCTCTCCACGATCAGGGCTCCCTCTCCTCTACCTCACCCGCAATTCTTTTTTTCCCCCAAATCATATCACTGCACCTCCTACCTTCCACCATGTGGCCTCTTCTCTCCCTCTAGTTGTGCAGTTTGTTCTCTCAGAATTCAGATCAATTTTCTGGGTGTTCAGAATGATTGGATAATTATCTAGTTGTGTTCCAGGGACAAGGCAAGCAGAAGGTCCTCCTATACTCCCTGTATTCTTGTCTTTAAAATGAAGGCAAGGCCTCTATTTGCATTGAAATTATTCCATCTTTATTTCCTAAAATAATGCCTAGCACACAGTCATTGCTTGATAGATATTTTTTGAATTAGTTAATTAATTTTAAAAATATAGGAAGATTGAGTTTGCTATTTAGACAACAGTGGTACATTCTGATTTTTAGTTCACCAATTATTATTAATGGAAATAAATTTATGGCCATTAAGAAACACAATTAAAATTACAATAATAACTTCAATTTCTTAATGTTTCCCTGAATTTTTTGAACTTTAATTTTTGAGAACCAAATAATTTTATTTTTGAAACTAAAATAAAGCATTTATTTGTATTAAAGCAGAGCTCTCATATTCATTCCTGTTCTTTTTCTTCTGTTACATTTACATAAAATAAAACAACATTTTTGAATAAAATTATTAATAGGTGTCTTTTCTCTTGGAAGTTAGTTTAGGTAAAAAAGTATTTGCTTCATATGACATAGAATTTTTTCTTATTTTCTAACATTTTTACTAATAATGTATATCAATTTTCATAATCAGAGAAAAAAATTAAACGTAAGTTAAAAAATGAATGAAAAGCTTCCATATATAATTATACAGAAATGCATTTGTATTATCAATATTAAATAAAATTGAAAAGGTTGTAGCATAATATGAATCTGAATTTTAAAAATGCCTTATATATGCACATGCATTTCTGGAGATACACACTAAGCTACTTTTGAGTTCATTTGAGAAGTGAGATTGTGCTTGAACTCATGAAGGAAAAAGGCTGAATTTATTAATACTGTACTTTTATTTTCCTTTTCAATGGCCATAACTTCATTTTCTAATACATAAGATATTAAAAAAGTAAAACTCATCTCTTCTTGTCTTTAAGAACATCCTTCCAACAATTTCTTCCTCTTTCTCCATCATAAGTTTCTCTTTCTACTGAAACATTTACCTCAGCTATTAATTTTCCAATATTAGAAACTAAAAAATAAATGAATAAACTCCACTGCCCCACTACTTTATTCCCTTCACATCAAAAATTGTGACAAGGTTTTTCATTTTTATTGTTTTCCCCAATCACCATCTCTAGTCTTCTCTCGAACTAACAGCAATCATACTCTCATAATCCTCCCCCACTCCACATAACTCTTCTTGCCAAGATCAACAGTGACCTCCAAGTTGTTACATCTCATAGGCCATTCTCCAACCCATTTTACTTCTTCCAGCAATAGTTGGCACAGTCAATCCCTCCTCCTCCTTGAAATATTCCATTCTCTTGGTCTGCAAGGCTCCATACTCACCTGGTTTTCCTCCTATAGAACTGATTTCTTTTCCTCTATCTCTTTTGCTAGCTCCTCCTCATTTCCCCAATCTTTTAGTTTTGGGTCAGTCCTTGGACTCTCTCCTAGCTACATGGATTCCCTTGGTGATCTCATCCAGTCTCAGTTTAAATATCAACTATGTGCTAAGGACTCTCAAAACTGTATCTCTAGCCATCCTAGGATAATTCTTCTCTCATGACATTTTTCCAATCCTTTTACACATCCACACAACCCAATTCCCAAAACATATTCAAAATCTGACCATTTTAGTCCTCTAATCATAGCATCTTGGTCAAAATCACCAGCATCATTCCCCTGGATGGTTTTAGTATTTTCCTAGTTGGATCCTTGCTTGGATCCTTCCACCTAAAGTCTACTATCCACTCAACAAACATGTAAGTCAGATCACATCAGTCTTCTGCATGAAATCTTCAATGGCTGCCCATTCCACTCAGAATAAAAATCAAAAGTCCTTACCAGAGTCTCTTCCACCTTTCTGACCTCTTCTCTCCCTTTTCTCCTCCTGGCTTTTATGCTCAAGATTCATTGTCTTTTGCTGTTCCTTGAATACAACTGGTTCTTTATCTCAGGACTTTTATATTTCCCAGATACAAGCATCATTCACTCCCGCCCTCCTCCAAATATTTGCTCAAATGCCACTTTCTTAACAAGAGCTTCCCTGATCAACATATTGGAAATTAAACCATTCTCCTCACCAAACTCGTACACTTCTGATTTTTCTTTCCTGATGCATATTTCTCCAACATTTATTACCATCTGACATAACATACCATTCCTTTCTTTTGCTGATAATCTATTTCCTTTCATTATAATTTAATTTCCAGGAGGTAAGGAATTTTTATTTTATTAATGTATTAGTATCTAGCACTGGTGCTTATGATATAAATATATATATATATATATGTCATATATATATCATATGTATATATATGACTGGTGCCCATTAAGTATCTGTTTAATTAATTAATAAATAACTGAATGCATTGACAAACAATCATGCCTGAGAGAGCCAGAAGAACATTTTGAAAGCTGGGGTCCAGAGCCAGTCACCTAGGAGCCAGGAAGAAAAAAGCAGGATCAGCAGTTCAAAAGGAAGCTGGGGGCAGTTGGGTTAATGTCCATAACAAACATTAATGGGCTGGTTGTGATGCAGTGCCAGGTGCAATAATTTTTTTAAAGAGGCAGTGGGAGGGAGATTTTCATATTGCCTTATGAATTATAAGAAAGGTTATAAATTCCAATTATAAAAAGACTTTAATTCCTTTCGTCAGTCATGAGAATTACAACAAATGAATTCATCCCTAGCATAGCCACATATACTTTATTCTCCACACCTCCACACCAAGGTGGTTTTTACAGCTTTGATGCTTTTTTCTACATGTCCTCTGCTTTCTTTGTCTTCTCTGGCCTGTCTTTTCCTCTACTCTCCTCAGTCATTGCAAGAGCTCTTTCAGTGTTTCTTCCCATACACATTTGATCCATCATCTTTACTTTTTCCATATTCTAATATCAAATAAACTACCCATCATCACAAGCATGAATGTTTTTCCTTGGCTGATTTCACTTTTCCTTTTTCTAGCATGTGCCTTCTATTAGAGCAGTGCTATCCCCTCATGAATTCTTATAAATTTCCCATCTCCCAATTTTCAGGCAGTATAAATTACATGTCAGGGACAACACATTCCTGCTTTTTCACACAAAATTGCTAATAAATTTTGAAAATCTGATTATCTATATGGAAATGTCCTAATGAACAACAGTTGGATAGAACACACACACACACACACTCATCCTATAATCTATAATCACCATACCAAACTGTGTCATTAAATAGGTAGATGGAATGGAGATAGCACACCATAAAATTATCATTCAAGGAAAGGAAGCAAGGAAGCAAGGAAGGCAGGAAGGCAAGCTTGTAAATGTTCATAACCTTTTGTAAATTACAAAATAACATGCCCAAGTTAAATTCTCCATTATTGTTGATTAACTGATATTGCTATAAGTATGGATATTTCAGTTGGAATAAATTAATGTTTTTTTCTTATGGTTTAGAAACTTGCAGAGGGCAGGGGCAAGTAGGAATAAGAAGCAATTAAAATAGAATTAAGTTTATAAATGCTAACTATAATGAGATTCCTATTTGATTTCCCTTAGCACATAAAATGTAGAGGAAAATTCTATCCATGAAACAAATTTTTGAAAAATCATAATCAACCTTTATCTACTTCTTTTCATTTCATGAAGTAGATAAAATATTTTTTCATCAAGCACATAACAGTGAGACACAGCAATGCTCCTGTAAGGAATATTGTTCAATGCTTTATTGCCCAATTGAGAAAACAGACATAAAAGATTGCATATAATATCATGTTTTATGGTTTAAAAGCAATTTCTCAAAAATATAACAAATCTATAGAGAAAGTTTAAAAACTGTATCTATCATTCACTTGTGCCAAATCAATTTCCTATAGTGAATAGGAAAATAAAATATAATAGCAACTATTCAAAGTTAAAAATATGTATGTTTAAGTTTAATAGCCAGTTAAGCCACAAGTTTAGAATTTTTTTTTAAATGTGATAAGAATATGTTGTTGCTTTTCAATAAAAAATGTTTCCCCCAATCTTTCTATATCTTAATAAAGTAGCTGACAGTTGCACTAAAATTTGTTATTTTGTAGTTTGTCCTCAGATTTCTTCATCTGAAAAACCTAAATGCAACCTTTCAATGGCGCAAAATAAAATCAATAGCTCTTATAGTTCATCATATATTTATACATGTTTAAATAAAGACTACACCAAATTAGTTTAGTAAATTTGCTCTAGAATATTGTCTGTACTATAGAAGTTAGGCACTTTGGGTTCAATCCAAGAATGTGAGAGGAGAAAATGATATACAATACCTTCAAGGTCAGGTAATGAGTCATGATGGAACTTGGCTTTAAATATTTAAATTGCCATATTTATGGATTCATCTTTTGGCGATCAATTTTTTCCCCTTAAGATATCTGCATATTTCTTACCTGGAATTTGTGGCATTAGGAAAAATTCTCAAATCTCGCCAAGCTAAACTCAGTATGCTTACCTATAAAATACGTTGTAAAGGCAGAGGAAAGGATGCTAGGACAGTAGGGTCATCCTACTATTTATTTGCTGAGATCTCCTCCAACCTTCCTATCTATAATTCTTTGGAAAAGACAACAGATCTTAACAAGAATGCCCAATCCAAGTATTATGGGAATAATAATAAAACAGTTCACTGGAGATAAAGACAGAAAAGGCAAAGCAGTAAACATGAGTCAAATATTTGAATCTGATAGGCCAGTTACAGGGAACCTAGTTTCAAGAAGGTCAGAGTTTTATGGTTAAGGAATAGCTGAGTGTATTAGAATGGCCCAAGCAATGAGCAAGGAAGCCATACCATCCAAGAATTTCTAGTCACTGGAGTTTTCCCCTAGGGACTAGATATTTGTGATGGTTAATTTTGTGTCAATTTGACTGGATCTCAGGGTGCCCAGATATTTGGTCAAACCTTATTCTGGGTGTATACATAAGGATGTTTCTGGATGAGATTAACATTTATATTGGCAGACTGAGTAAAGCAGATTGACCTCTCCAATGTGGGTGGGCCTTGTCCAATTGTTGAAAGCCTGAATAAAACAAAAAGACTGAGTAAGTGAGAACCTTTCCTGCCTGTTTGAACTCGAACATTGTTTCTTTCTGGCTCTTCCTGGGTCTAAGTCATCTACCCTTCAGACTTAAACTATACCACTGGCTCTCTTGAGTCGTCTCTATCTTGCCCACTATAAATCTTGGCATTTGTTAGCCTCCATAATCATGTGAGTCAATTCCTTGTAATTTAATAATAATGGTATATAATTATAATACATATTATATAAAATTATTATATTATTATATATTATATATAATATTATGTATATATTTTTTCTTTGTTTCCCTTGCATGATTTTCTTCATAGTCTAGGAGCTTAGAGATCAATGGAGAATATTTACATAAAAATTTGTGATACGAAATATGTAAAGAAAAAAAATCATGCCAAATGGATTTATCCTCTCAAAGAACCTTAAACCACTTACAGAAGGAGGATAATGGTATTTAACTTTTGATGTTCTGGGTTAACATGTTATTACCATGATACTGATAGCCATAAAGCATATAGCTTAAAACAAAATTCAAAGGAAGAACTCAATCATCAGTGAATGAAAAAGGTCAAGTCATGCAGGACACAGATTTATAAAGCCTAACTCAGCGTGGCCAATAGAAGATAAAATATTTTGGATGTCAGGTATTAATGGAAACAAATTAGTCACATGAACCTCAGCACTTAAAGAAATTAAGACTGGAAATTCCACTAACTAAAAAGACTTTTTCATTTCAGTAGGGCAAGATGTTCTATTTAAAACTAATATATTTTTCACTGCCCGTGGTATTTGTGTACTGTTTGAGGGATGGGGGCATGATATAAAGCAAAGTTCAAAATTCCCAAGGGAATCTTATAAAGGCAACACAGGCAAAGAAAAAAATAGGCATTTGTGTATGTTAAATACATTTTAGAGAAAAGACTAAAAATCTATCATTCAAATATAGTACTATGAACTAGGTAAAATAGAAAAATAAATATTCAATTGATAAGTTGTGTTATTTATTTAACCCATTTCCTTAGCATTTGTGGTTACGATATTGCTGGTTGTGCTAGTGTTTTAATTGGAATAGAGAGTTGTTTATCTTTCTTTTTTAAAAAATATTTTATTTATTTATTTGAGAGAGAAAGAGAGGGGAGGGGAGGAGCAGAGGGAGAGGGACAAGTAGACTCTGTGCTGAGCATGAAGCCTGACGCGGGACTCAGTCTCACTATCCTGAGATCATGACCTGAGCTGAAATCAAGAGTCTTAACTGACTGAGTCACCCAGGTGCCCCCAGACTGTTGTTATTCTAACACGACTCCACTGAGGAAATGTAAAGAAAATGGAGACAATAAACAGCTCACCTAAGAAATTACATGTGAGATGTGATAGTGTGGATCAGCAGTGACACTGCAGAGAAAGATGGGGAATAAAGGAAACATGAAAGTTATGTAGTTATGTTAATAATCATTTAATATGGGTGTGTGTGTGTATATACATATATACACATGTGCATATATGTACATATATACATATAGTATATTTGAAGCTCTTTCCATAATAAAAAGTAAAAAAGCTAGCATTAGTTAGAATTCTATGACCACAACAAAAAAGATGAGCAATGTCATCTATTTTCCAGATACTTACTGGGTGCCTAGAATGTGCCAGATGCTATGTATCAGGGTTACAAAGATGAATAAAACATAATTACAGCCTACTAATAAGAGCAAGATAAGTAAACCAACAATTCAGCTAGCACCAAAAGAAAATGAAAGAATGTTAGGACAAGGTGGGAAAATAATCTTCATTCAGAAAAAAGTAGAGTTTGAGCAAAAAAAAAAGGCAAACTCCCTGGAGAAAATTACGTGCATAGCTGAATTACATAAAGGAGGGGCAGGGCCAGGTAAGGTGAGAAATGAAAGTAGGGACTAGATCATGAATAGCTCTATATGTCATACTTCAGAAATAAACACGGATGCACTAAAAATGTTAAACAGGTGGTAATATAATGAGATATTAACTCCAGAATAATCATTCAGAAATATGAGGCAGATATTTGGAAAATATTATTATATACTCCAGAGATGGTGATGAGGACTTGAACTAAACTGGCAGTAGTAAGGAGAGAGAGAAGAGAAGAGATATGGGGTAGAATCTGTAGAATCTCCTGCTCAATAAGATATGATTAGTTAAGAATTGGGAAAATTCTACAATAATAAAAGAGATGCCACTCTTTTAAATATGAAATCCAGGAATAACAAGTTTGTTGTATTGATGTGTATTGAAGATTATGAAATTGCAACTGGGAGGGGCTCCTGGGTGGCTCAGTCAGTTAGGCATCCAACTCTTGGTTTAGGCTTAGGTCATGATCTCATGGGTCTGGGGATCAAGCCCCAAGTTGGACTCCACACTCAGTGGGGAGTCTCTTTGAAGATTCTCTCCCTCTGCCCCTCCTCTCACTCACACCCTCTGTCTCTCAAATAAATAAATAAATCTTAAAAAATTAAAAAAATAATAAAATTGCAACTGAGAGAACCAATTCTGGTTAACTTAAGCCAAAGAGACAGAGAGATAAAGGTAGGGAGAAAGAAGGATATGAGATATTTCACCAAACAGGAGGAAAAAAAAATAACACCACCACATCTCAAAAACAAACAAACAAAAAACTAGGGCAGCTCTTCAGTTTGAATAGCAAGAAAATTCTATTGGAAGCACCACAACTGGTTCGCTCAACTTAATATTCAAAACCCAGGAGACTAGTCTTAATGACTGGCTCCGAAATTATATCCCCTATACCTTGGCAAGAAGAGAGCAATCTGATTCATAGTTCCACTAAGAAATAAAAAAACTCTGTAGTGGAGATAGGAGTGCTAACATACGTATTTAACCTATAAGATGAAATGACTGGAGCTAATCATGCTATACATAGAAAGGCCAATGCAAAGTGACATCATGATCAAGTCATGGTCCAGAGCAATTAGAATTAACTGGGATGATGAAACTGTTGCCGGACACTAGGGAAAGGTGAGGGTCTTTATGTCCAACAGATATCAGTGGTTAGCCTGAGGGGAAGAAATAGCCTCATATAGAAAAAATATTCGTAGATAAAAAGTTGCAGTGACAAAGTTATTCCTCTAATAATACAAGGAAGAAAGTGTACTTAACAAATGCCAACTGTGTTAACAGTTGATTAGATTATTACAATGATGCCATTTATACAAGTTAAACTTAGCAGTTTCCAAAATATAAACATAGAATAGTTCTTTACGTGCGGTATAATTATACCATTCACGTCACTCCAAAACCCGGACTTTCAAGAGGAGCTGCTGATAAGATGGCAGAGTTCTCAAATCTGCAGTCTGCCTGAGTGCTTTAGTATTTAATTATGAGTTCGCAGTTTTGCAACTGTCATTATTACCATTTGCTAACCAATTGCAAATTCTCAACTGCTCTGGATCCACACATCAAAACAAATTCTTTAAAAATGCTTTAGCATGACTCTGGCTTAAATTGCATTTGTAATTATTTTACAGCTATACACACAGTTAACCAATTAGCTTATTAACCTAGCACAGATAGTAAGAAATATTTATATGGGAGGCATTCTGATTAGTCCTTTAAATGTAAAGGTATTTTAAAATTACATCTATTTAATCATGAGAAAGTGAAGCTAACACTACACTTCTGGATCTAGAAGTAGGATTTCTCAACTTTGGCACTATTGCTATGCCAGAACCAAGCCAGTTGTACCTCCCGCCTTCCAGTCTTTACCATCAAAAATGTCTCCAGATGTTGCCAAATGTCCTCTGGGGGCGGGGGGGGGGGCAAATTCACCACAGGTAGAAAATCACTGCTCTGGAGAAAGTGAAGCAATCAAATCCTGTGCTCTGCTATAGGTAAGGGACAAAATCCTCCCACTTTTCATGTTAGTTCCTAGAGGGGAACCTGATAACTACACAAGTTTAATTCATGATCTCGCCATTAGAGAATCAGGTTGTATGGTATTTTATCACCATCTCATTATCTTACACAAGAAATATCCTTTTGAAACAATTTGTAAAATACACACTATAGAGTAAAGGTGACACAGACTCTACTCTCTAGAAGATTAAATTCCTATAAGCACATGGTTCATTTTCCTATTTCTTGATTGAAGCATAAAGTTTTTTGTAATAGTAATTTTAACAATGGTATACTTTCTGATTTTGCTTTACAGAATAAAATTACACATGAATTATACGTACTTTTATTCATCATATTTTGGCCAATGTTCTGAACTTCCTATTCTGGTATACAAAGTAGTAACTGTTGAGCAAACATTTACTGAACAACTATTAGTATATAGTACAAGGTGATTTGGAAGCATTGGTGATAGAAAGATGAATAAGTTACATTTTGGGAGCTGAAATATATAATAAGGGGGGCAGTAGAGGCATAATGGAATAAAACACATGAAGTATGAGTAAGTAAGGAGTGTACACTTGGAACTGTTTAACTACAACTGGAAGAATGGACTATGTGGGGAAGGAAGTAATATCTGGAATGGGACTAGGAGGTGCAGGACTGAACAAGTGGAGGAAGATAAGAGTTCCAGGCTAAAGAAGAAGCTTGGCATTAATGAATGCTTTGTGGATGATGGGTGTCACTGGGGCAATGGCTAGCTGGTGGGGCTCTAAGAGACAACAGTGGGAGAAGTAAAACAGAATATTAGGTTAGGAGAATATTTAGGGCCCATGTAATGACTTTGGATGGGAAAAGGTCAGCCAGTGAAAATTCTTTGGTAGGTGAACGATAAAAATCAGATGAATTACTCTATGCGGCTAGCCCTGGCTTCAAAACAAGGACAGATTAATAAGAAATGTACCTAGATATAAGGAGAACCATTGGAAAGTTACTACAAAACTCAGAAACACATTAACAGTGATCTAGAAAAGAGAGAAGAGATTGTGGGGACCTTATGAAGACGGAACTGCCAGGATTTGATGGCTAACCTTCTTTATTAATGGATGGTGGACATTCAAATACTTGAGACTGAAGAATCAGGAAGAAAAATCCAGGGTTTTGTAGGTAGTGAGTTCATTTTTGGAAACAATGAATTTAAACCATCAGTATATTGTCTGCAGGGCGAGTAATGATCAGCAGGTGAAAGTTCTAATCTGGAGTTAAGAGAGAGATTTGCCTTGAAAAAAAGACCTGGTGATCATCTTAAAGCTTAAAGCTTTAACAGCTTAAAGCTTAAAGCTCCAGAGAAAGTTAGGGTTCTCCAGACAGACATAAAAATGGGGACAATGAAAGCAAAGAGGAAAACTATGAAGATTGGGGCCATGTAAGCTTTGGATAGAAGAAGAAAAGTCAGGCTCAGAGATTAGGATCTAATATTCAAGAGACGTAGAGAGGCACCAGCTGAAAACTGGGACATGAGAGTGGAGGTGGGGAGTCTCAAAAAGAAAGGGAGACCCTTCAGAGATAAATATACATATATATGACTCAAATATATACAGGATTTAAAATTAGAAGATCATGGGTGACTACCTGGAAAGCCATTTCATAAAAACTCTTTCATCTTTCTTCCTCAAGGCTCCTGCATCTGTGTCCTGATATTTTTCCCTAGAGTTTAGAGTTAAGGGAAAAAGGACTTTCTTCTTTCTAACTCCTGAATTTATCTCTTCATTCAGTTGCATCCCCTCCTGTCTCCAGAATCATACTCACATTAGTATTTTCTCCCTTAACACCTTCAGTATATTTCTTTAACCATTTATTTCTATTTTTTCTTCATATTTGTGTAAGGTGGTCCTTCTGTGCTCTTTGAACCCTGAGCTATAATGCTAACTTCTTTCCTTTTCTTTGACAAATATTCTGTAAAGTCATCTATGAAATACCTGTTTCCTCTCAGACCTTGGTCTCAAAACTATGATTTTTTTTTTCATATACAATTACTTCACTGAGACTAGACTCTGAATATTCAGTCCAGTCAGCTGCCAAATCCTTTCTCTCATCTCTACTTACACAATTATTTCTAAAACATTTGGCAATACCACATATATATTTCTTAAAAATTTCCCCTCTGTGATTTTTTTGCTACAGTACCCACATTTCTCAATAACAGAAAAAAATGTTGGTTGATATTTTGTGAAAAATACCATCTGTAGGCAAATAGATTTGGGCAAATTCTCTGCTAAAAAGGAAAACGGAATAGATTTCTTCACCCCAGCATTTCTAAAAGACTTCAATATGCTAATTCTACATTGGGAATTTTTAAGAGGAAGATCATTTGGTCACAGAACAGCCTTTTTGTTTCATGTAATCAATGAATCTTTCCCCTAATTTCCCCTTAGTTTCATAACATTCACATTCTCTCTGGACCTGAAATATTCCTACCATCCAAGCTTTGAAAAGGGGAAAGGAATTAACAAATTGTGAACAGCCATAAACATTGGTAAAAGCGGCAAGAAACTGGAATCATCATTCCCATTGTGAAAACTGAGGCACAGATAGGTTAAATTGTTGATCAAGTTCACACAAGTAGTGAGTGGCAAAACCGTAATTTGAGCTAAGGTATTTCACATTCCAGTGAGAAGTAAAGTTCTTTTCATCACACGGGATTGCCTCTAGGTCTTATGCCTCTACTTTTTCTCTGTCCTTTCTCTGAACTGGCATCAACTACAACCTGTGAACAGATGATTTCAAAATAGATGTTATTTTTCTAAAAATGATGTCAAATTTCTTATCAATATTAATCATTCTCATTGGTCTAAAACTACTGAATCTTTTCATTTCATCACTGTCTTTTGCTCTGTGTATACATTTGGCAACTAAATGCCACTGATTTTTTTTTTCTTAAACGCCTTTTATATACCGTCCTTCTAATGCATTCCCAAAGTAAGCATTCCTACCAGTAGAGGCTTTCAGAACCCTTTGCAGCAAAATCACAAAGCCTTAGGGAACCTCAAACTTCTTAGTTTCAGTTCCTACTTTCAATATATTGCTATGAGGTTGATCCTTCTATGAACCGACTTGAGTGTAATTAATAGATTTTTAAATCTCATTCCTTATGCATCTGGTTAAAAGACTGGTTTTTGTCCCACCACGTGAATCCTTCAAACCATGGTTGGCTTAGAAAGGCACTTGTTTTGCAACTTTTGTATCTATTTGAATTCAGAGCGTGGCTAGTCTGAGTTTTGATGCTCCTCTGTTAGTTTTCAGAGCCTCTAGAGCAAGTAGGAGTTCCTCCTCCTTTTGCTGCTACTAGAAGGAGTGCTGGAGTTTCTGTTTTCTTTAGAAATGCAAATAAAAATGTAAAAACATTACTTCTTTCTGATACAAGCCTAAGATGGCTCCTGGGATAACCAGAAATGAATACTTTGACTTTAGTAACCTGAGTGCTAAGGGAAGCCTGGAGATTCACATCTATTTGAAGAGACTGAATTCTGGTCCTGGACAAGAGAAGTATAATCCTATTACATTTACGCTGTTTGCAGTAGACTTTGAAATTCATATTAACATTCCTGAGGGGAAGCTAGTACTGTAAATGAGAGCCATGCAGTCAGAAGAGAAAATTATTGCTCCTAGTTTAGCAAATGATTGCATTACTCAAATGAAAAAAAAAAAAAATTACCCCCTCCCCATCCCTACCCCTGAGACCCATTTCATCAGGGAAATACCTACTAGGGAAGTGAGCAGGTGGACTTCAGAGTTACTTTGTACATTGTATTATAGCTTATGGTAAAAAATGGAGAGGCTAGTGAAAGACAACATCTCCAAACCTGCACTTAGTTAACATTGTGTTACTAAAGCATCGTGCTTTGGGTCACTCACCTCCTTTAATATTTATTTTTAATTTATTGCCAATTTTAAAAAATGTGCATATTCTACCTGCAGCAACCATGAAAGCTCCAAAGCTAATCTTATCCTTACACATGAAAAGGAAATGAAAAATAACTCCAAGAATCATTATTCACTTACATAAAAAATGCAATCTTTGCTAGAAGTTTCACACTTTACTCTCTAAACTAATGCCTACGGTATTATAAAACCCATTCTTTTGTTAAAATCTGAGGATATTTTAAATTAGAGAGTTGCCCTACACTGTCAATTTAACTTCTACATTCTACCTGATCCTCCTTGTATTTTCACACTAAAAAAATTTTATTTAGAGGAGATGTTTTTAAAGTTCCTTAAAAATATTTATAACCAGGCATTTTTGAATCAGGTGCTAATTAATAAGATATACTACTAATAATAAAAAAACCATGATGTCCTCCAACTGGTTATTCTGGTCTTGAAGTCAGAACTGAAGTTAGAAATCACCCCAAGAATGATCTTTAGTATCAAGAATACTGGGGTCTGATTATTTTTAACTGTAAGATGAGCAGTTATTAAAAATGGTATCACAAGTTATTGAAAATAGTGTTCATTGCCTAGATTGAAAATCTTAGTACATAGATTTGGGCTCTCCAATGGTATCATGCCCTCCCTTCTTGAAATTGCTCGGAAAGATATCACTACATGTCCTTCCCATTTAAGAAACATTTACATCTGTGGAAAGAGTTCCAGGAGGCAGCTACCTTCCCCCCTGAAAATGCCCATTTTGTTCATCTTGAATTAAAGAGAAGCAGTAATTCCACTTTCCTTCCCAGAAAACTTTCTGCTTCCTCCTCTCACACCAAAAATAAAACAAAAATAGAAAAGACTATCTCTGTCTTTGATTATTGCTTGGTCACAGTTAAAACCTATATACTTGTCTTCTATGGATCTACTGAAATGACTTTTTTTTTTTCTTCTTCTTCTTATGATCTATGTAGATAAATAGGACAGAGACTAAATGTGAGCAACTTATAAGGTTAAATGCCTATGACTTTCTTCATCTGGAGAATAAAAAGGTCAATCATCCAGAGATACTCTATTTCTCTCTTAAAATGCAAGGATACTTGGCATCAGAAAGAAGAGAATGACTAGCTGATTGGCTGTTTCAACATTTTATCAACAGGCTAAAATCACTTCTTTACTTCAAAGTGTACATTTTTGTTGTGTTTCTGTATGTTCTTCCAGATATGTTTTTCCCATCAAGACGACATAACTAGAGAAAAACATTTTTTGGTCATAAATTTAGAGTACTTGGACCTATAATATGAATAGTTTACTGTTAATTCAGCTTATGTGATATCTTTATTTTCCTGTTTTATATGGATATATAGTTTATATTTATATAGTCCTGCAAAAATTATATAAATCAATTTTTAAAAATTTAATCCCATGTTAAATGTCTTTGAAAAGTAAGGAGTTTCCTCAAAAAGTTAAAAATAGAACTATCCTATGATCCAGCAATTGCACTACTAGGTATTTACCCAAAGAATACAAAAATACTAATTCAAAGGGATACATACACCCTGATGTTTATAGCAGCATTATCTACAATAACCAAGTTATGGAAACAGCCCAAATGTCCATTGACTGATGAATGGATAAAGAAGATGTGGTGTATATATATATATATAATATATAATATATATAATGGAATATTATTCAGCCATCAAAAAGATTGAAATCTTGCCATTTGCAACGACATGGGTGGAGCTAGAGAATACAGTGCTAAGTGAAATAAGTCAGTCAGAGAAAGAAAAATACCATATGATTTCACTTATATGTGTAAGTTAAGAAACAAAATAAATGAGCAAAGGGAAAAGAGAGAGAGAGGAGAGAGGAAGGCAAACCAAGAAACAGACTCTTAACTCTAAGGAACACACTGATTGTTACCAAAGGGGAGGTGGGTGGGGGGATGGGTGAAATAGGTGATGGGGATTAAGAAGGGCACTTGTGATGAGCACCGGGTGATGTATGGACCATTATATTGTATACCTGAAACTAATATTACACTGTATGTTAACTAACTGCAATTTAAATAAAAACTTAATAAAAAGAAAGAATTAATATGTGAAATAAAGCATAGTTTGCTAAAATGACAGACCCATACAAATATATATTTCATATGAATTTACATTTTTGAATACCAGGTATTTTTGCTTTACTATTAAGAGCTTTAGACTATTTTTTTTCCTTAGCTTTTTCCTATTTCTAACCTTCTCCCTTTTTAAGAATAAAGGTAAATCAAAACTCATCTTGATAGTGGATTATTTTGCCAGTTGTTTTTTTCTGGAAAAGACCTTTATTTAAAGAGATCCCTTGGATGCAAAGAAAACACAGATCCCATCAAAACTACTGTGTAAGAAGACTTGGCCAGGGACAAAAACCAATTAAGGAAGAACAAAAAGATCTGACCAAGATAGAGTTCTGCCTCCACTGGTCCACATAAACATTGCTCAGTGAAAACAAACTAAAGAATAATATAGGTACATCACAGAAGTCAACGATATCCTAGACCGGACAACTGCAGTCTCCAATACCCACTCTGCATCTGGTATACTGCTGTCTATGTCCACTTGCATATCAAAGACTGAACACTGGATGGTGAGGGGAGGGAAAAATCTCTTGTGAGAATTTATAAGCCCAAGCTGGCCTTTCCATGATTTTATGGTCTAAATTCATGCTCCCTCTGTGATTCAAAAACTCCTCAAAGAGAAATTTAAATTTATGGTGTTTTTAAATTGATAGGGCATCCATGGAACTGAAAAGTATAAAAGCCACCTGGCTAGCATGCTAAAGCAGGTGAAAGAAGGGAACTGATGGTCTCTTAATTCTTTATTTGCACTTTTTTTTGATCCTCCTGATTTGAGGCTAGGCCTTCATCTCCATTCTCTACCAGTTGTCCAAAGTACATAATGCCTCTGGTTTTATATCCCCAGAGAATAAACCTCTAAGCTCCCAAAAGAATAGGAAAAGGGATGACACTGCTCACCGTTTTTAATCAGACTTCCAAAAGCCCCTGTTTTGCTCCCACCCCTAACACACACACATACACACACACACACACTTGCATACTTCCTTCTGCAGAATGTGCTAACTTTCTGGAGTTCTCCAGGACAAATCACTTTGTTTCTCTTCAGCCCCCACACCTTCACCCCTGCCAACACTTTGGCATAATCTTGTTCTGCAAAGTCCTTTACTGTATCTCCACTCACTTTCTAAAACATATTGTGACTGAGGTTACAGATGACTCCTCATTTTCTTGAAGGTGAGGTTAATGTGCTTCTTGTTCTCTGGAGCAATTTTATAAAAGAGATCTCGGGCGCCTGGGTGGCTCAGTCGTTAAGCGTCTGCTTTCGGCTCAGGTCATGATCCCAGGGTCCTGGGATCGAGTCCCACATCGGGCTCCCTGCTCCGCGGGAAGCCTGCTTCTCCCTTTCCCACTCCCCCTGCTTGTGTTCCTACTCTCGCTATGTCTCTCTCTGTCAAATAAATAAATAAAAAATCTTTAAAAAAAAAAATAAATTAAAAAAAAAAAATAAAAGAGATCTCATTGGACATTATTTTTATCTTATTGTTTCACATCTTCCTCACTGGTTTTGAAGTAATTTTAGAGAAAAGATGGAGTAGAAATGTCTTTACTTCACTATCTTAAAATTGGAGAGCCAGGCCACTACTTTAAAAGTACAAATTTCCCAACAGAAAAACACTAGGAATTCTCTAATATTGGTGTCTAATTTAGAGAAAACTCAAGGGGATCACTTGCCTAGTCTAAGGGAGTATGAGGTTTCCAGCTAGAATCTGTTTAAATTGAAATCCAAAGTAAAATTATTCTAAGATAAAATAATTTGCCATTTATGTGATAAGATTCCACATAATTTAGGAGCAACATCTCAGAAATTACTAAATGGTTTTGCAGTGAAAACCAACCATTATGATACGCTAGTATCAAAGTGTCAAAGTCTAGGCCACCATATGGAATTAAGTCGTGCACCACACAAAAGTGCCATTTTTAAAGAACTTCATTCCTAGAGATATTGTTGATCTAGATATAACAATTTTCCAATAGAAAGTAGTCAAGGTCTTATAATTACAAGATCATATTATTATAACAATATTCTGACATGGAAGTAAAATGTTTTAAGGAGGTGGTCTCTTCCCTTAATTTACAGTCACTATCTAGCCTCATAGAAGTCCTGAATGAAACTAACTTGCCAATCAAATTCACATGTATAAATGTTCTGAGAGGCACATCATTTCCAAAGTGTAATTGTTATAAACTGAAGTGACCCAACATTCCTATGTCAAAGCCTTAACCCCACGTATTACTATGTTTGAAGATAATAAAGACCGCCCAAATCAGCTTGCTCTTTGGTGGTAAGGCCAGCAATACACTTTACTCTCCTACCTCAGGGGTATATTGACTCTCCAGCCCTATTTCATAATTTAGTTCTGTGGGGATCTTGATTGTCTTTTCCTTCAATCAGATAGCATACTAGTCCATTATATTAATGACATTATTCTGAATGGATCCAGTGAGCAAGAAGTAGCAACTACTGTAGGCATTTTGGTAAGAGAGTAAGAAATAAATCTGAAAAAACTCAGGCACCTTCTACCCCAGGGAAATTTTTAGAGGTTCAGTGGTGTGGGGCATGTGAGGATATCCCTTTAAGCAATGAATAAGTTTTTGCATCTGGCCCCTCCTGCAACCAAAACTAGGCACAACACCTAGTGGGCCTGTTTGGATTTTGGAGGAAACGTATTCCTTATTCAAGTGTGTTAGTCCAGCCTATTTACCAAGAGACCCAACAAGCTGCTAGTTTTAAGCAGGTCCCAGAATGAGAAAAATCTCTATAACAATCCAGGCTGCTGTGCATACTGTTCTGCCACTTGGGCCATATGATCCAGCAGATCCAGTGCTACTCAAGTATCAGTAGCAGACAGGAACACTGTTTGCAGCCTTTAAAGGCTTCTATAAGTGAATTTCAGGACAGGTCCCTAGGATCTGGGAGCAAGCCCTGACACTCTCTGCAGGTAACTATTCTCCTTTGCAAAACAGCTTCTGTCCTGATACTGTGTCTTGCTAGAGAATGAAGGCTTAATCATGGGCCACCAAATTATCATGCAACCCAGGCTGCCTTCATGAACTGGGTGTTACCTAATCTACCAAGCCACAGTGTAAGGCATCATCAAATGGAAGTGGTGTATAGATGATTCGGCCCACGCAGGCCCTGAAGGCATAAGTAAGTTACATGAGTAAGTGGGCAAATGTCCATGGTCCCTACTTCTGCTACAGTACCTGCTCTCTTCTAGCCTGTACCTGTGGCCGCATGGAGAGTTCCCTAAAATCAGTTGATGGAAGAAGAGAAGGATCCAGCCTAGCTCACAGATGGTTCTGTACAATATCTAGGCACAACTCCCAAATGGACAGCTATAGCACTATAGCCCCTTTCTGAGATATACCCCTGAAAGAGACAGGTAAAGAGAAATCTTCTCAGTGGATAGAATGTAAAGCAGTATACCTCGTTGTTCACTTTGCTTGGAAGGAGAAATGGCCAGATACGTGATTACATACAGAGTCATGGACTGTGGCCAATGGTTTTGCTATATGGCCAAGGTCTTGGAAGAAACATGATTGGAAAGGTGGCGACAAGGAAATCTGGGTAAGAGTTATATAGATAGACCTCTCTGTGTGGGGAAAAATGTGAACATATTTGAGTCCCATGTGTATGTTCACCAAAGGGTGACTTCAGCAGAGGAATATACTAAGAATAATCAAATGAACAGGATGACCTGTTCTATGGATACTATTCACCTCAGTCATCCTTCTTTCTCCAGTGGCTCCTATCATCATCAAATGGGTTCATGAACAAAGTAGCCATGGTGGCAGGAATGGAGGTTATTCATAACCTCAGCAATATGGACGTCCACTCACCAATGTGAACCTGACTGTGGCCATCACGGAGTGCCCAGTATGCCAGCAACAGGGAGGAACACCAAGTCCCTAATATGGCACCACTCTCAAGAGTGGCAAGCTAGCTACATGGTAGTAGGTTGATTACACTGGACCACTTCCATCATAGATCTAGGACAGTACTTTATTCTTACTGGAATACTTATCCTAGGTATGTATTTCCCTTCCCTGCAAACAATACTTCTGCCAAAACTACCATCCATGGACTTACAAAATGCCTTGCACCATAGTCATGGTATTCCACATAGCATTGCTTCTGATCAAGGAACTCACTTCACAGCAAACAAAGTGTTGCAATGGGCCCATTCTCATGGAATTCACTGATCTTACCATGTCCCCCACAACCCTGAAGCAGCTGGCTTGACAGAGTGGTGGAAAGGTCTTTTGCAGACTCAATTAAAATACCAGTTAGGTGGCAATACCTTGCAGGGCTGACACAAGGTTTTACAGAAGGCTGTATATGCTCTGAATTAGCACCTGATTTTTGGTACTGTTTCCCCCCTAGGCAGGATTCATAGGTCCAGAGATCAAGTGGAGGGAATGAATAGAAGTGGCATAACTCTCTATAACCCCTGGTGACGCACTAGTAAAATGTTTGCTTCCTGTCTCCTGTGATCTTATATTTTGCTGCCCTATAGGTCTTTGTTCCAAAAGAAGCAATGCTTCCATTAGGAGACACAATGAGATTCCATTGACCTGGATGTTAAGACTGCCACCTGGCCATGGGGGGCTCCTCTCAGCTCTGAATCAACAGACAAAGCAGGGAGTTATTGTGCTGGCTTGCTTGACTGATCCTGACCAATACGTTAACTTACACAACAGGAAGAGACACTTAATTCTAAATATGCCTTTTAGAAAAAATTATAAAGCCAGTATAATGCAGTTGGTTCCACAGGGTCTGATTTTGCTACATACCTCCCTTTACCAACAAAGTGGTTAGATTTTAAGAATAAAGCACTTCTTATCAAGCCTCATTTGATTGGTACCTGGATTATGAATGAAACAGAAAAGTGAGCAGTCTGATGAGGCTGAGTGCTTTTCAGAGATTTCAATATGTCACACCTAGGCATTGATGATTAAAAGCACTTCTACTTTGATCCAGAAGACTACCTGCAATGTCTTCTAGGAATTTAAATAGTTCCTTTCTATGCATATTATATAGAACACATAGTAAGTATAAATATAACAATTACATTTAAGTCATGGTTATTAAGATTAGTCCATTCGTTCAATTACTCTTAATTCATTTCACAAATATTAATGAGCACCTAAAAGTGCAATGTATACTGTTGGTCTAATCACAGACATATTCTTCATTCCTTGGATCATGTCCAGTATGTGTTTGGAACAGAAGCATTGAGATATGCAAACGACTGAGAACAGATATCTGCTTCCATTGCATTAACTCTCAGATACACTAGCTGGTTTTGGTTAAAAGATGGTATAATATCAACATTACCTAATGCCAAACTTAAACTCAAATACTGGTAAGTATAAATAATTCAATCCAATAATATCATAATTATTTAAATATAAAATAAGCAATAGTGTATAAGAATAACATAATCTAAAATTACATCTTAACAGGAAAACTGTTTAAAATTCCCTTACCTCTTGTTTGTAGTCCTTTTCCACAGCCTTCACTGCTGCCCATTATCCCCTGCCTGACAGACTCTGGCACCAAGATACAAGGGCTCCATTTCTGTGGTTTCCATCTGTGATTACAAAGAACAGCAGACTAAGAATTTCACCATGACAAACATGCGGAAGAAATACATCACATAAACAGTAATTCAATAAAAATGGATTTAAAACCAATGTCATAAAATGGAGCCCTGGCATGCACTAGGGAGGACAATAGTCCACTCTACCCTAGATTCATGGTTAATGTAGTATTTCCATTTTTAAAAATGTGGACATTTTCCATATAAGCTGTAGTCCATAGAGCAAGGTGGCAGTAAAAATCCTTAAAAGCAAAGATCAAACCTAGAAGGTTTACCCTCCTTATTATCTAAAATTACCTTAAAAAAAAAAGAAAGAAAGAAAAGTAGAAGGAGGAGGAGAAGGAGAAGGAGGAGGAAAATGGAAAAAAGAGAGAAAGAAAAAAAACCCTATGTCCCACTGGAGTTTTAGAGTATCAAGGCTTGAAAATCTAAAAGTTTGGGGTGTAAACCTTCACACTTGATCTTCTGCTTCAAAAGTTTTTATAAGGTGGTGTCTAAGACTTTAAAATGACTCAGACATCTCAATAAGTCATAAAGTAAAAGGGAGGTGGGGAGTCACAGGGACCTATCTTACGCGATAGTTCATCTCATGGAAGAGGAATGGATCCACCTCTGATGAATCATCAATATTTCTAGTCCTCAAAGAAAATATTCTCTAAGGAAGTCTTGTGGTTTCTCACTGTTTTCCTTTCTCAGGTAAACAAAACTTTCTATTTTTATGACCCACAGGACAGACTGACTTATATCCTTAAACTTGTCTCTTCAGAATGTACCAGAAAACCCAAACCTTAAGTGTAACCACAGATTCTGCTCTTTCCTTAGTATATTTTCACACTTTTTCATATGAGCTAATACCTCTGATAAGAGATGCTACTTCCAAAGATGAAACAGAAACATGAAGCAAAAATATTATTGACCAGCTTTGCGAGATGAAATAATTGGTATATACAGATCTCTAGAATTTTTTCATCTTGCAAAACTGGTCAATAATATTGCATATAATATAATCATTGACCTCACTCAAGTGGCCTCCATACTGGGAATAGTTGAGCAATTGTAGAAAAATCAAGAAACAGCTAAACAAAAACTTATCACTTAAAGAAATCACCCCTTAATTTTAAATAATTGTAAATTTACTTTGCACATGCATAGATTCATTTAGTATAATTCCAAAACACAGAAACTGAAGTGGCAAAGGGTTTTTGTCCAATTTTTCAACAGTTATGTAGCATTCCTTCAGATTCCTTAAGTTTACTGAGGCTTTCTAGATCAAAATGAGACTATGGAGTTCAGTCTAGTTTAGTGTACTGCATAAAGTGAAATAGAAAGAATTTCAGAACTCTTGTTAAAGTCAGTTTTGGAATGATAAACTTGGGCTCAGAGAGGTTAAGTGAAATGTCTGAGATTGCACAGCTCAGCAGGCCAGTTGTACCTCCTAAAACCCTGAATGTTCAGCTACAGACCCTTGACTTCATGGTCAATTCTATGTAAGGATACATCACCATGCTGTCTTCCCTTTTGCTTATTAACTTAATGTGTTGGGAGAGGCTCAGATTCACAGAGAAATTTCTACAGACATTTTGATTCTTTTTTAACTTGGTAAGCATGTGAATATATCACCTTAATGGAGTCAAAAAGAAGATTCAGAAGATAATGATAAAGGTCCTATATTAGCTTGCCTCTCTAACATACCAATGAGGAGGGATGCAAAAATTGGAATCATGTTGCTCAAAATTCAAGGGTGTTTTACTGAGGAGCAGAGAATCATGCTGATAACTTGTATACATGTTAAACTAGGCATCAAGAGAAACGATAACAATGATCCAATCCAGACACACCAAAACTGGTTTCTGGGGAAAATGGCAGGAGGTCAATGATGGAAACGAGTTCAAACATGAGTGGCTAAAATAAAGTGCAACCAGAGAGTAAAGAAAGGGGACAAGAGAAAGGAAAAATCTCACTAATAACATCTAGGATTTTCTCTGATTATAAAAGCCCTGGGTTCATAAAAATGTCTAATAACATTTGATTTGGCTAATTTTTTCAATTGGCCCCAAGAGCTCTTTTGCTCAGCTCAGAAGTTTCAATATTTATATATGGTACAAAGGGATGAATATTGACAGTGTTTCCACAGCAGCCTTGTGGTTAATGAAGGAACACTGGTAGTCTGGGCATGTTCCCAGTATTTATTCCCATCCTCCTTAAACTGGCCATTAGATAGAAACAATGAGAATAAAGGATTATAAAATTGATAGTAATGCAGACTCTTCAATGACACTCTAATTTTATCTAATGTGAGGAGTCTTCTTTAAAAAAAAGAGAGAGAGAGAAAGAAGGAAAAAGAAAAATAACCTGTATTTTCCCAAACAAATTAGCCCTTGAATTTCATAGCTTTAAGTTATAGTTTTTCAAATAATCAGGAGAAACACCAGACATTTTTATTAAAGGCATTTTTAAGTGTGCTAACTATATGAACTTTAAGACAATTTTTTTTTTCACAAATCAGTAAAACTCAACAGTGAATGGATTTAATCCAGATGTACTCTAAAGCAAAGCTTCAATCCAACATTAAAAGAATGGACATTAATGACTAAACACACAAATCTCAGGCATTGCTTTTATAAATAAAAATCACTAATTTGTCAAGAGGGAACATGTAAGTACCATAAATACTTTAAAAGTCATTTTCCCTTTTTTTTAATGTATATTTTATCTGTAGGTTAAACTTCTTTTTCTAAGAGGATAGTTTCTTAAAATGTGTACAAAACTTAAGAACCAATTTTTTTTAATGAAAGTAAATAATTATTTTAAAAGTACATATTTGTTCTTAGTTCTTGATTAAAGGCTTTAGGATGAAAATGATAGAATGAGGTAACTTATGTGTGTGCTTGTTTTCCAGGTAAAGACTTTATCCTGAATATCTTTGGAACTTAATCCTTAAAATTGATTGCCTGGGTGGCAGAACTCCAGCATCTCACTTAAAATCAAAACATGTTTGTTTCTTTTGTTCTGTTAACTAGAGTTTCATATTTTTTACTCCCTCAAAATATATTCAAAATAAGAGAGGAAAATATTGAGCTATTAAAGATAAACATTATCTCTTCTTACTTCTCACTAAAACTTATAAACTATATAAAGAAAATAGGTCATGATTTATACTAAAATCTAATGATTATTTCAAAAGGTAACTAATTACCGATATATGGGGCACAATGAAATATCTTCACACTCTCGCTCTTCAAATAAGGTATCTGGGCATTCTTGGCCTCCATTGGCTGCTTCCTGGATGATAATCCTGTATCGAGACTGTTTTACTGTGGCATTTCCTGAAGTAAAGGAAAAATAAAATTGTAGTGCCCTTCTATGTGGATACAGGGAAAAGTCCAGGGTTAGTCAAAGGAAGGAAGGAAGGAAGGATGGAAGGACGGAAGGAAGGGAGGGAAGGAGGGAGGGAGGGAGGAAGGAAGGAAAGGAGGAAGGGTGGAAGGAAGAAAAGGAGGAACAGACGGAGGGAGGGAAGGAAGGAAGGGAGAGAGAGAGGGAGGGAAGGAAGGACGAGGGGGGGGGGGGGGGGAGAGAGAGGGAGGGAAGGAAGAAGGGAGGGAGGGAAGTAAGAACGTGTGGTAAGACTACTTAGGGAATGAGAATAACAAGCAAAGACCAGGGGTTAATACTTCATGTTATACTCAGTCTTACTCCTATGTGATAGATAGTTAACAGTCAATAATAGTGATTTCAAGTCTATTTGTTCTTATATGCAAAGTTCGTTTTCCAACTGTTTTACTACGCTCTAAATTAATCAGAATGTATATTACCTATGGCATAAGAGTTACATGGCATAATCTGAGGAACCCCAGAAACTCTCTTTGATCTCAAAACAATAGCTCAAGGGCCCAGAGTTTTATATGAGCAATTCATTCCCTCCAGCAAGGCACTTCCCTCTGTGGGTAACTTTCAAAAATGCGAACACTCATTAAAATTAATACATTAGTAATTTATTTATTTATGGATATTGGTTTCTTACATTTCTTAGTCCTCATAACCTGAGACAATATGTATATAATTGGAATTTAGGGAAAAGGCACTAAAATTGTGACAGAACAAAATATTGTCTACTTTCTGGTTTGGCTGAAAAGGAGAAGTATTAATAGGCATCTCAATAAAGACAACCGATGTTCACTTTAATGTGCTGGGGCACTCATCCCATAATCTTTAGATTCCTCTTAAATCAATAACAACAATAAAAATCAATTACATTACAGTGGCTAGTAACTATTTCAATTACCATGTGCAAAACTTGCACTAGATATAAAGATACAAATTCTTGAACTTATAATTAAACAGAAAGAAAAGGAGGCAGATAGAGATACACCAAGTTTAAGACATCAGTAGAGCGAGAAGTATCAACAGTGTGCAGTGTTAGGAGAGTAGAGAAGAAAGAGTAATCATTTTTGTCTCTGGAATCAGACAGCTCCGGGAGGAGGCAGATTTTATTCTGGGACTTGAAATCCTAATAGAAAAAGAAAAAAGGCTGAAGCCATTTTGGGCCAAGGAAAGTTTGAGAAAAGGCATTGCTGAGACATAAATGGGTGCATGGAATTCATAGAGTAAGACAGGTAGCTGCATTCAGATGGAAAATGTGTGCATTTGGCTTGTGAGTGTGCACATGTTGAGGGCGGGTTGCAAAGAACGAAGAGAAGGGGTGGTATAGAACATGGAATTAATTGGTAGGCTCAGGACAGATAATGGATCTAACTACATTAAGAAGAAAATTTCTAGAAAGCCAGCAAACTAAGTGGAGTGTGACAAAAGGGGAAAAAAAGAGCTTTCATTAAAATTATATATTCACATGTTTTTTAAAAAAAATCTTTAGTACAAAGACTTACAGTGAGAAACAACTGACCCACAACCAATTCCCTGTCTTCCTTCCAGAACACTTTGAACTCTATTTAGTTCTTCTGTGATTATCTCCAAATTTATAAATAATAAGCTTATGTCATTGCTTCTTGATTCATTAATTTTAGACATCATTTATTGACTTTCTGCTATAACTGATGGGAGTTTACTTTGCACCACCTTTCAATTTTTTATAATTGTATCACTATTTTTATGCCTCTAATGGTTATTTAAAGGCTTTAAATAACCCATTTTTTTCCAGTCCCACTTCTCACTCCTGCCCTCTATCAGACCAGCCACCACCATTCTAAAGAATCTCTGTGGGTAGATGAGCTTCCTCTTCTCTTGCAGTCCACATTCCTGATAAGTTAGGTCATAGCTTCCTGTGCTGCATCATCACTTTCTCTACTCCTCAGTCTTGTCTATTAAGTTTTTCATAAATGAGTTTAGAGCTTTAATCCACTGACGGTCCTCTCTATTTTTTTTAACAAGGAATTAGGGCTTTTATAATTCATTTCTATTATTTTAATGAGATTACGGGAAGAAGAGGAAACCAATATACTTATACATTTCATGATCTTGACTAAGTTAAGCAGATGTATAGGATCTTTTCCATCTACTTACAGATCTATTCCCCTACTTTGCTTTTTTTTTTTTTACCCATATTTAATCTACTGTACTTGGGGAACTAATCATAGGAGTGTATCAGTGACTCTCTTTTCCATTGGCTTCTGGTTGGGTTTGGCCAACAGAAGGATGGGGCACACAATACAAGGAGAAAAGATGATAAGAGAAGAGGAAGATCAGGGAATTTATTCCACCAGATTTCATGTTCTGGATCACGTCAGCTTGTTCTTTACCTCAACCAAAAGCCATGGTTTCTATGGAATGGCCCTTTCCTACAGTTATAGTCCTACTAATTGTTCCTACCTCTATCAAATTTCAGTATCCTAAATGTCACTAGTCCACATACTGAACCATCCCCTGTGACCTTAAGTAACCCTTCCCAGTCTTTTGTAAATAACCCCTTCATTAAATTTTCCCCAGTTGCCCCATTTAAATGGGCCACCTGTTTCCTACCAGGACATGCTAATAAAATCAAAGGAGACATGCTACTATATGACAGGGAAGAATGTTATAATTGGCCCTTTTCTAAAAGTACTTAAGGTCCTGTGAGGAGTATAAAATAGAAGGTTAAAGAGAGAAAAAAAATGTGTACTTAAAACAGTTCTAGTGAAAAGCTGAGCATTTTCCCTTTAAGTTCAGGAACAAGACAAGAATGCTCACTCTTGCCACTTTAATTCAACATAGTATTGGAAGTCTTAGTCACAGAAATTAGACAAGATAAAGAAATAAAAGCATCTAAATTGGAAAGGAAGAAGTAAAACTGTCACTATTTGCAGATGACATGATACTACATATAGAAAACTCTAAAGACTCCACCAAAAAGCTATTAGAACTAATAAATGAATTTGGTAAAGTTGCAGGATACAAAATTAACATGCAGGAATTGGTTGTATTTCTATACACTAACAACCAGCTATCAGAAAGAAAAAAATTAAGAAAACAATCCCATTTACAATTGCATCAAAAATAATAAAATACCTAGGAATAAATATAGCCAGGGAGGTAGAAGACCTGTACTCTCAAAACTTCAAGACACTGATGAGAGAAACTGAAGAAGAAAAAAATAAATGGAAAGGTATACCATGCTCATGGATTGGAAGAATTAATATTATTAAAATGTCCATACTACCCAAAGCAATCTACAGATTCAGTGCAATCCCCATCAAAATACCAATAGTATTTTTCACAAAACTAGAATAAGAAATCCTAAAATTTGTAAAGAACCACAAAAGATCCCCAAAAGTCAAAGCAATCCTGAGAAAAAACAACAAAGTGGAGGAATCAATCATACTCTCTGATTTCAAAGTATACTACAAAGTATACAACAGTAATCAAAACAGCATGGTACTGGCACAAAAACAGACATATAGATCAATGAATTAGAATAGAAATAAAATAGAAACAGAAATAAATCCACACTTATATGGTCAATTAATCTATGGCAAAAGAGATAATATACAATGAGGAAAAGACAGTCTCTTCCATAAATGGTGTCAGGAAAACTGGACAGCTACATGCAAAAGAATGAACCTGGACCACTATCTTATACCATACAGAAAAGTAAATTAAAAATGGATTAACGACCTGAATATAACATCTGAAACCATAAAACTCCTAGAAGAAAAGATAGGCAGTAAGCTCTGTGACATTGTTCTTAGCAATACTTTGTGGACCAGTCTATCAGGCAAGAGCAACAACAACTAAAATAAACAATTATATTTATTTTATCAAACTAAAAAACCTTTTGCACAGCAAAGAAAACCATCAACAAAACAGAAAGACAACCTACTGAATGAGAAGATATTTGCAAATTATATATCTGAGAAGAGGTTAATATCCAAGGGGTGCCTGGGTGGCTCCGTTGTTAAGAATCTGCCTTTGGCTCAGGTCATGATGCCAGGGTCATGGGATCGAGCCGTGCATTGGGCTCCCTGCTCAGTGGGAAGCCTACTTCTCCCTCTCACACTCCCCCTGCTTGTGTTCCCTCTCTCGCTGTGTCTCTCTCTGTCAAATAAATAAATAAAATCTTTAAAAAAAAAAAGAGGTTAATATCCAAAATATATAATGAACTCATGCAGCTTCATATAAAAAAAAAAAATGGAAACATGAGCAGTGGACTTAAATAGATGTTTTTCCAAAGAAGACATACATATGGCCAACAGACATATGGAATGATGTTTAACATCACTAATGATCAGAGAAGTGCAAATCAAAACCACAATGAGTATTACCTCACCCTGTCAAATTGGCTATTATCAAAAACACAAAAAATAACAAGTGCTGGTGAGAATGTGGAGAAAAGGGAACCCTTGCACACTGTTGGGAATGAAAACAGTATGGAGGCTCCTTAAAAAATTAAATATAGAACTACCATATAATCCAGCAATTCCACTTCAGGTTATTTATCTGAAAAAAAAAATGAAAACATCAAGTCAAAGAGATCTATGCATCCCTCTGTTCACTGAAGCATTATTTACAATAGCCAAGATACAGAAACAATCTAAGTGTCCATCAATAACTGAATGGATAAAGAAAATGTGCTATATATACACAATAGAATATTATTTAGCCATTAGAAATGAATATCTTTCCATTTGCAACAACTTGGAAGGAACTAGAGGGCATTATGCTAAATGAAAGTCAGACAGAGAAACAAGTATCATATCATTTCACTTATATGTGGAATCTAAAAAGCAAGACAAACAAAACAAAATAGAAACAGACTTATAGATACAAGAAACAAACTGTTGGTTACCAAAGGGGGCAGGGGTCGGGGGGTGGGTAAAATAGGGAAAGGGGATTACAAGGTACAAACTTCCAGTTATAAAATAAATAAGTCATGGGGATGTACTTTTTAGCATCAGGAATATAGTTAATAATATTCTAATAACTTTATATGGTGACAAATGCTAACTAGACATCATGGGAATCATTTCATAATGCACAAAAATATTGAATCACTATAATGTACACCTGAAACTAACAGGATATTGTATGTCAATTATACTTCAATGAACAAAAAAAACAGTTCTGCATAATAATATAAAGCTATCTTCATTTGGGTGGGGCCAGCTTTGTAAATAATTATGCCTTTAGGAATAAGTCTCTTCTCCCATTGTCAGTTAATTCCAGTTACACTGTACTTACTCTGAAAATTATTGCTTACCCTTAAGATTTGTATATGTGTGGGTTTCTGTGTGTGTATGTTGTCCAAGGGTTATCTTAGAAGACCCAGAAATAAAAACTGAAAAGAATAGGAAAAATGAAACAGAGGCCTTTACCTCACATTAAGAGAGAACATGGATCAGTGTCTCTCCCCTCCCACTGCATGCCTGTGTACACACAGGCATGCATGCATATGCACACACACACATACACACACACACATACAATGAACACTCCCACCCAGAGGTTTTCTGCTTTATGGTGTAATTCCAGGTCAAGTCATTCAAAGTTTAGGGAACACAGTTATCCTGCCCTACAGAGGTTCGGGTTGGGTGGGGCTGAGAAAGATGGATTCCATGGACAAAACAAACTTTTAGAATAGAGGCTAGATTTTTTCAGAAAGAAAGCTGATTGACACTGTACAGAAATGAAGAAAAATGTGCATGTTTTCAAAGAGAGAAACAGAGATAAGGGATGATCTTGATGTAGGGAAACAACACCAGGATCTGCGAGATAGCTGTTAAAAATTTTTCTGTGTAATGTGTCTCTTGGTCCTTAAACTTTGGAACGGTCATATTTAGCATTCAGCTTTAAAGGATTTTTCCACCCTCTGTGACGTAAGTGCCTCAACTTATAACCAGACCTACGGCAGAGTCACTTGTGCACAAGCGACATGATTTAGCTGGTGTCATGGAAACTTAAGGGCAGGCAGCGTCTGGGAACAGTCAGTAGCGTTCTCACTCCACCTCTACTTTGGAGCCAGCCTGCAGGGAGCAGTTCTGTACCAAGGAAGGACAATAATTCCAGAAATCCAAGAAGTAATTAGCAAGAGAAGAGGATGCATCTGGTAGCACCCAACATCAAGGTCTGAAGTCAGAGAGCAGAGGATGAGCAAAAGGCTAAGTGGAAGCTCTCAGGAACTGATGTCAAACAGAGCCTCCCTTTCTGTTGAATACACCGACAGTGATTTCAGGGAAGTAGACAGAGAATGGAAGATAGTGACTTTGAAGGTGGTAAAGATTTGGATTACCTATGTGTGTAAAATGCATTATAAGTTTCCGGGAAGTGTCTCCTTAGTCTATATCAGATCCGCTTCTGGGCATTTTGCATATGCTATCTTATTTTATTTCATTTTATTTTTTATTTTTTTTAAAGAGAAGAGCAGTTTCTTCTCTCTCTCTCTTTTTAAGATTTTATTTATTTATTTGTCAAAGAGAGAGCACAAGCAGGGGGAGCAGCAAGCAGAGGGAAAAGCAGACTCCCCGCTGAGCAGGGAGCCCAATGCGAGGCTCGATCCCAGGACCCCAGGATCATGACCTGAGCCAAAGGCAGACGCCCAACAGACCAAGCCACCCAAGCATCTTATTTTAAAATTATCATTATTGTTCCCACTTTACAGATAAGAAAATGGAGGGTGGGGGAGTTAAATCATTTGCCCAAAGTCACCTAGCTAGTTCTGAAACTTTTAAAACTATGCCATTAAAACTGTGGCTAAACAGACATCGAAGTCCATGATCTCTCCATAAGAGACTTCATGGTGAAACAAAGAGTGAGGGGCATTCCAGGGAGGAGTTCACATCATAATTCCTCTGTTATTCCCAAGGAATACCTCTTTCTTTTTAATCAATTCTTCAGTTGGCAGAAGGTTTCAAGTGCCAATATACACAGTGCTTGTGGGGCTTGGTGAGTGACGCTTCCAATCTCATTAGGCCTATGAAAAATAACAATAAATTAAAGTTCCTGTTTGCAAACATAAATAACTGTTCAGCCATGATTATGGCTAATAAACAACTAGTCTAAATTCAATTTTGATTTATGCATATTTTATCACCACTTAGTCATCAGGCATAATTACACTTAAGTTATTAATTATAGTCAAAAGAAGTAACATTTAGAGAAGATGGCAGCTTAAACATCAAGAGCCATATTTAACATCAGAAATATACAAGTGAGTTATTTATCAGTATAGAAAGAATAAGAGAGATTTATAGATTCTCTGTGAAGGTCTATACCAGTCTTTTCCCAGAAAGATGGCAGCAAAGGTGGATGAAATCGTCTGTAAAGAGTAGCTCTGGATGATTCACGGCCAGGAAAGCTAGGGCACATCATACTGAACTGAAGATCATGAGTGCTAGTCCCTGGTGTCAGGGTTAGTCAATCAAAGACTGGGGCTAAAGAATTGACCCCCTAAGTTTCCAATCGATTTGAAGTCTGAGAGTAGGCAAAGAGCAAGTGGAGCATGGTAGAGCACAGTGAATATGAGCACTGGTTGACAGGAGAGGCAGGCTGGAGAGGACCACAGGAGGGGAGTTTTCTAAAAGCAAGCGGGTGTGCAAAGTAGATGAGGGATGATTGTGTATCAGCAATATCTCTTAATGCCTATTGAATATCAGCAGATATTCTGCTGCCAATCTGCAGAAATCTGAAAGTCGATTAAAAAAAATCACTACTCTGAATTTCCCTTGTTTCTCAATTATCTCCATTATTAATAGGTCTAACAGATCTTAGTGACTCATTCTGCTTCATGGCACCAATATTCTTCCAGGCTCATTGCCTTAAAACTCTTGATTCTCATCCGGTGCTCTTTGTCCTCCCCATTTACATATCAAGTTTACCATTAAACAAACAGAACCAAAAATCTGCTGGTGATTCCCCTCTAATTGATCTTTACGCAAAAAGATGGCACCAATATTTGAAGAGTCCTATCATATAAAGAACCACACGTAAATACGTCCTGAGGTTGAGTTACAACTCAGGTGCCTACTACATTCCAGGTAAGTCCTTTAATCTTGCTAAACCTCAGCTTCCTTGGCTGTAAAACAGACCAAATAAAAGTTTCTATTCCGTATGATTGCTGGGAGGATTCAATGAAATACTGCCTGTAAAGCACATGCATATTGCCTGATACCAGGAGTCTTCTCCAACATGAGTTCATGAGAGAAGGTGAGAAGAAAGATTTAAAATATATATATAGAAGAGGAAACCCTTCAAGAGTTGAGGCTTCTTCACATTAAAAGAAAAATGTGACAAACAAGCTGGTCTTCTATTCAGTGCTATGTCTTGGGCCATGTTCCAAGCATCCAGGAGTAGACCACGAGTGGCTGAAAATCATCCCACATTCCTGGTAAATTAAATTACAATTGCAAGGCAATTTGTATCAACCACTTTCTCGTATCATTGGAGAGGAACAGATAAGGTGATCAAATACCTTGTTTGCTCAAAGAAGTCCTAGTTAACGTCTGTTACCCAGCTTACATAAGAAGAGCTCATCCACTCGCTTTCAGCAGTGCCTCTGTTTGTATGAAAATTATATGATCACTCTGAAAAAAAACCATCCCCCCATGCAAATGTAAGAAACAAGCACATTTTGTTTCTCACTGCAGTGTAGGGTTGCATTTCAAATGTATGGAAAAGGTAGACTGCACTGCTGCTCTTAAAATTATCTACTCAATCTGATCACTGGGCCTTTTTATTTCTTGCCACAGAGTTCTGCTTCAGATAGCAGTTCATGCATCTGAAGAAGATGGTCTTGTGCCCCAAGCACATTTGTTCATGAATCATTAAATTAAAAATGAAAGGGAAAGGAAAGTATAGGGCTTACCTGAAGATAATTGACTGGAGCTACGTGATATGTGTTGTTAAGATAGAAACATCACGAATGAAAGCTATATAACTAAAGAGAAGTGGCGTTTAATCAAAGTGAAGCATTATTATAAGAGAAAACAACTTCCATTTGGCAAAAATTCCAAATGGTCATTAAGAAGTCTGTTTCTATGTCAGTTCAATGGACAGAGATCACAGTGTGATGTTAGACAGCACAAGTTTCTTCAGCATTAAATCCCCTAAAAAGAACATTCTCTCTACTGACTAATTATACACAAGAGAATGCCCCTCTCTAGTCTATTCAAAATCATTGCTGAGATTTCCTTTTAGGAAAGTTACAAACCAGGATTCACCACCAGCCCAACCATCTCCCACTTAAATCTGGAGAAACAGATACTGTGATTCTGAGTTCTTGGACACAAGCACTTAACACATACAGTGTTGTCATTGTTGATAAATATTTATCAGGTTTCTGCTATATATGTAGGAGACACACATAGGTGCTGTGCGTGATACTGAAGCGTACGTACATGCATTATTAAATCTCCCCAGTGAAGCAGAAGTGAAACTTGATGGATGGATAATAATGTAGAAGTTCTCCACAGTTTTATAAGTATTCAAAGATGATAATATAAACTTTGTATTTACTATCCAAAGCCCATCGATCCAGTATGCTCTTTGTTTGAGGAGCAATGGAAGGCTTAAATAGTGCACACCACAATGCCCTAGAAAAACTCTGAGTAGTTTTCATGTACTTCTTTCCTATTCATCTTGGTGATCCAGATAGAAAGCAGATACATCAAAAGTAGTCTCCCCCAACCCCCTAAGTTCCCTCCCAGCCTAGACCTCCAAGTACTTCAAAATGAACACTGAGCCTATCTATATACCAATGAAATTAAACAAAATTGCAAAGCTTTTTTGAAAATTGAAAATAAGCTCCAGGATATCTATATACTTCTTTCATTTTAAAATGTTGCCTGAAAAAAAATGTACTCTATATTCTTAAATGTTCATAATCATCATTCACTTTGCAACAGAGGCCACATTCAACGGCTCTGGCAACAGACAGGACCTCCAGGGCTCTGATTTCTAATCCCAGCTCATTGACTGAATTGCTATATGACCTTGGGCAACGCACTTAACCTTTCAGAGCTTCAATTTTCTTGCTTATCCTGTGTGGGTAATACTGTTGAGCCAACTCATAGGACGCTGTTAGGAATGCCTAATTAAATTGGATTTAAAGCATCTTGCAAATGTAATGTGTGTGGTTTGTGTGTGTGTGTGTGTCCACTTAAAATTCCTTATTCCTTAAAAATGCAAACCCTTAATTTCAGACGAAGCAATTCATGTTTATACCTGCATAAACTATCTAGGACAACCACCGAGGCAAATAAACATGTTCTCTCTATGGCACATACCATACACTCACTGAAGCCTATGCAATAGTTTTAATTTCTAGGGACTATCTCCAGATTCCTCTACTTGCTATCCTCACCACTACAGCTCTTAAAACATCTGCAGTTTGTAAAGCTGACCTTATGTGTGGCCTTTGAGTGTGGCCCTTCCTTTCTCTATATATGATAACTGAAGTCACCCACAACTGATCTTGCTTTCTACTCAACCCACGTGGTCCTTAATGCTGGCTAAATATTAGAATCTCAAGGGATGCTTTTACAGACTCCTAATGCCCCCCCCCAACCCAAACTATTTAAATCAGAATCTCTGGTGGGTGGTGCCCAAATATTGGTATATTTAAAAAATCTCCAGGGCAGAGAATCACTGATTTAGCACATTTAAAGCTCACATGTCTTATTCTTCCAATATGTAAAACAGGAAAAAGACAATGCAGCATGCTTAATCAAGCAATAGAAAACAAATGAGCACTAGCTAAATCATTAATGCTCTCAACACACTTAAAAAATGCAACCTGCCCTCTAGCTAAGTACATCATAATGGGTATAATTGGAAATGTGTACTATAAATGAGGAGGGTTAACAACACTATTTATAATGACAAATTGCACTTCTCTTTTCTTCTCGCCAACCCGTGCTGAAATGACAGGGATTTATCTTCCCTCCATGCAGACCCCTTTTCATTTTAGCAGATGAAATGTCTAGTGGCTGCTTGCTACAGGGATCCCTAACACATTGTACTCCATCAGCCTTAATAGTGAAATACTCTGCAACACCACACTGCCTTGTATATAGGCAGGTTTGAGGGACACAGATGTCATCAAGATATAAACTCAAGACATAATCATTATTAGGCATGAATACTGAATCATATATTCAAAACAATTCTTTTAAATAATCCATATTACCCTAACTTCTTAATGCTTTATGCCTTCATAGGCATAAAAGGTTGCTATTACTACCCAGCATTGTCTTGACAGCTAGAGGACAGAAGGACTTCCAGGTCAAGCTTATGTGTCACAGCACAAGGAGAACACAACTCAGGGATATACAACTAGCAACTTCAGACCCTCAGATCCTCTGTTCTTCTTACAGATAAGTCAAGTGTTATCATTTAGCTATCTGCCTGCCATGCTCAAAATGCACCACCACTCACTATGGCTCAACCACATGAATCCTCATTTCTGCAACTTTGTGCAATGTCCCTTCTAGGATATGTCTACATGTAAAAAATGGTTTACCTGAATGTAAGGTGTGGGGGGATCCTTTAGACATTAATATCAGTTTGATATTAAAGTTTTTGTTTTGGGGATAGTAGTAAGACAAGTTAAAATAACTGTAAAGATAAACCAATCAAAATAAAGTTTTCCACTTCTAACTATAAATTTTAGCACAATGTAGACAAAGACTCTTAATTATCCCTTGTATGCGTGAGCTGCATGTTATTTCCTGTCTTCTTGTTTTCATTATTTTGCAGCATCAACATAAAGCCTCTAGGTTTTGAAATTCCTTTTTTTGGCTTAGTATTGATGTAATAACTTAGAATTGGTGAGTCTGGAATGTCAATCAGGTATGGGAACTTAGGAAAATATTTATCTTCTGGTACCTCGAAAGGAAATAATTAGAATAACTTTTGGGGTTTTAAAGAAGAATAATCAGGTAATGGAATGTAATTAGTTCAGGGTTTGGAATCTGGTAATATGTAACAAGGTTTGTTGGGGGACAGGTTAGTGTTGGGGTAAGTTCAGTGTATTCCTTCTCCCTCCTTATCTAGGTAACCCTTTATGCTTCCTTTGAGACTGAACAAATGGGTACCTCTTTCAAGAAGTCTTTCCCACCCCACCCTCAGCCAAGTAGCCCTCTTCCCATGCTTCCATGCCTCTAGAAAGATTCACGTTGCATCCTTCTATTTTCTTGTCTGTCTCTGCTCTCCAGGTCTTGTAGTGCTTAAAACCTAGGAGGCATCCAATAAATGACTGTTGAATAAATAAGGGGATGGATGAGTGAAAATCATAACTGGATGAAAATATAGCCATCTACATTTTTTTTTTCTTGAATGGAAAGTCAGAGACATTAGTTTCTACCAATAAGGCAGACTATATATCTGGAGAAACTCTGCTGGCACACAGAAAATTGAATGTGGAAGAAGTTTGTTTTTAATTCAATTTAAAACATGTATCTTTTTTTTTAAAAGATTTTATTTATTTATTTGAGAGAGAGAGAATGAGAGACAGAGAGCATGAGAAGGAGGAGGGTCAGAGGGAGATGTAGACTCCCTGCCAAGCAGGGAGCCCGATGCAGAACTCGATCCCGGGACTCCAGGATCATGACCTGAGCCGAAGGCAGTCACTTAACCAACTGAGCCACCCAGGTGCCCCTAAAACATGTATCTTTTTAATTTTGGAAATTTTCAAACATATCAAATGAACCCAATATATCCATCCATCAGCTTCAATAATCACATGGACATGCTTTTTTTTAAAAAAGCCCTTTCATGCACACCTGAATTATTTCTAAGAATATTCAGATATCATAACATTTTATCTGCAAATATTTCAGAATAAATTTATAAAAGATAAAGGCCCTTTTGATTTTTTTAATTTTTTTTATTAACATATAGTGTATTATTTGTTTCAGGGGTACAGGTCTGTGATTCATCAGTTTTACACAATTCACAGCACTCACCATAGTGTATACCCTCCCCAATGTCCATGACCCAGCCACCCCATCCCTCTCACTCCCCTTCACTCCAGCAACCCTCAGTCTGTTTCCTGAGATTAAGAGTCTCTTATGGTTTGTCTCCCTCTCTGGTTTTGTCTTCATTTTTTCCTCCTTCCCCTATGATCCTGTCTTGTTTCTCAAATTCCTCATTATCAGTGAGATCATATGATACTTGTCTTTCTCTGATTGATTTCACTTAGCATAATACCCTGTAGTTCCATCCACCTCCTTGCAAATGGCAAGATTTCATTTTTTGATGGTTGTATAATATTCCATTGTATATACACCTCATCTTCTTTATCCATTCATCTGTTGATGGACATCTAGGCTCTTCCCATAGTTTGGCTATTGTGGACATTGCTGCTATAAACATTGGGGTGCATGTGCCCCTTTGGATCACTACATTTATATCTTTGGGGTAAACACCCAGGAGTGCAATTGCTGGGTCATAGGGTAGCTCTATTTTCAACTTTTTGAGGAACCTCCATACTGTTTTCCAGAGTGGCTGCACCAGCTTGCATTCCCACCAACAGTGTAGGAGGGTTCCCCTTTCTCTGAATCCTTGCCAACATCTGTCGAAAATATAACCATTGTGGGTGCCTGGGAGGTTCAGTCAGCTAAGCATCAGACTCTTGGTTTCAGCTCAGGCCATGATCTGATAGGTGGTGAGACAGACACCTGCAATGGGCTCCAAGCTTAGTGGGGAGTCTGCTTGAAGGTACTTTCCCTCTGCTCCTTGCCCTACACATGCATGTGCTCTCTCTCTCTCAAATAAATAAATAAATCTTTTAAAAAATAAAATAAAATATAACCATAATAACACTTTCATACACAGAAATATAAATACCAATTCTAAAATACTAATAAATACTCAACTGCCATTGGGTTATAATTTGGGTCCCAAATGTCAACTGAGCTATAATTGGTTGACATGTCCCATAGGTTCCTCCCCCTTTTCTTCTAGTTTTCTTTGAAATTCTTTTTGAAATGCTTTCAAAAATAGATTATAAATGTATGTTTTAAAAGGCAGGCAAGTAAAGTTTTGGAGCACTGGCCTTTGATGAAATTTCTCCATTGTTGGCAATGAGGACATGGCTTTTAATAGATGCATTAAATCAAGAAAGGGGAGACAAAGACTGCACGGCCAGAGCATAGAGTGATGTTTGGGCGGAGACTCTCCCACCTAGAAACACATAAAGTTGGAATTCGCTTCGTGTGTGGATAGTGAAAAAACCTACTGTGACAGACAGAAAGAGTGGGGCTGCTTTCTTGTCTTGACCTTGACTCTAGAAAGAACAGGGGAAAAAAAGAAGTCACCCAGAATTTTCCTAACCAGATGCCTCTTTATTAATACATGTGTGGAGCTGGAGTTAGCACTACTCTATCTGAAGAAGAAAATTGAAGATGATAATGTTTATCATGTGCTCTGGATTATTCTGGAAAAAGAATATTGAAATTCTCTAAGAAGGAGATACTGCTCTAGAAATTGAAAATATAACAAAACAAAAGAAAAAAATATTATTCCCAACCTCATGGACCTTACATTCTAGTGGAGAGAGAAAGACAACTAAAAAAAAAATAAGTTAAATATTTAGTGTTTCATAAGGCAATTAAATGCTGTGCAAAACACACACACACACACACACACAAGTAAAGCAGAGAGTGGTAGGGAATGTGCTTCTGTGTGTGTGTGTGTGTGTGTGTGTGTGCGGTGAAGAGAGGGAATGTTGTAATTTTAAACTTCAAAAGCCTCAATGAGAAGGGGATATTTGAGCCAGAATATGAAGGACCGTGGTGGTCATCTGTATAATATCTGGAGGAAGATAAATTTAGGCAGAGTGAATACTATGTACAAAGACCCAGCAGAGTCAAATTCCAGAGACAGCAAGGGTGGCCGGGGTGGCTGCATCACTGGGTACACTGGAGTGTGAAGTCGGAGTGGGAGTGGAGGGAGGGATGATAGAAAAGGTCAGTGTCTCCACAAAGAAAAAGAAATTGGATGCCTATCTAATACCATACATAAAAATGAATTATTAAAGTTCTACATGTAAAAGTTTCTGTAGAAAAACATAGATACCTTTATGTTTTGGGGATAGGAAAAAACATCTTAAAACACAAAAATGAAAATCACACAGTAAGTGATTGATAAATTCAATTAACATTAATATTAACCATTTCTGTTCATTGAATGACAAAACTCACTCTGAATGGTTTATCTGCACTATGGGGAACAAAGCAAAGTTTATTTTCCAGAATACAATCTTCAAAATAATAAGAAAAATAACCCAAGCACTTGCCATGCTTCATTCCCTTGCAAAGTGTTCTACATGAATCAACTCAATCCTCATAACAATCCTAAAACACAGTTACTCTTATTATTCCCATTTTGGAAGTCAGAGAACAGAGGAACAGAGAAGTTTTGTTATCTCGTCCTAGATGCCAGTAAGTAATAAAAAGGACATGAAACCCAAGAAGTCTGTATCCAAAGTATGTATTCTTACTGCTCTGCTTTGCTATCCTATGCCTCCAACCCTTGAATGTTCTCAGCCAAGTGCAAGAAGAATTGCAGTCCAATAAAATTACAATCCAATAATGGCAACTGCTCCCAGGAATTAAAACTCAAAGCCAGTTAGGAGCCTGGCCCCTAGAGAAAGCCAATAAGGACCAAGACCAGCCAGCTTACAGGGTCCCAGGCTCAGTAGGGCTCTTAGTTTAATGCTCTGCTACAGCTGTCTTGAAATTTTTAATAATTTTTAAACAAAGCACCCCACATTTTCATTTTGCACTGGGCCTTACAAATTATGGTGCTGGTCCTGATAAAAACAATGGTAATGTGGGGAATTAACGAGATCCTCTCCATCTTTGGGATCATTTTACACCTTGGAAGTATACACACAGAGAGGTGACTAGGAAGGGTTCACTCCATCCTAGAGTTCTGACAGTTGCTTACTGTTTTTGTTTCTCTCTTAGCATTTAAATTCCTTGAGCAGGAGAGAGGTTTTGCATGATCATACAGTTACGTGAACTCCACAGGATGGACAAAGAACTCAGTACACGCTGGGTCATGAGACAGGCTATTATATAATGCTGAGTTATGGTAATTTATATGCTTACCTACAATTCACATTTTTTTGTTCAAGAAAACAGATTCTCCTCGTTTCTTGCCCAGATAATTGAACGGCTTCATAATTTTTGCACTGGTTTTGAATGCTGTCTAACCTCATTATTTTCTGTACTATTTTTTTTTTCTAAAACACAAATCTGATTTTATCACACCCATGCTTAAAATTTAAAGTGTCTATTAGAATTCCAGATAATGTCCAAACTTTTTAGAATGGCATGAATCTTCTCATAAACTGGCTCCTGCATATATCTCTAACCCTATTTCTTATCATCCCTCCATATACATTATGCATCCCAAGACTCACTAGCTGCCTGTTATTCATTTAATTAAAATGTTCTCTGCTGCTGCCAAGCCTCCACACACACACACATCTTCTCTTCTATATTTAAGATACTTGTATTCCATGTTTACTTGGAAACTCCTGATCTACCAAATCTTACATCCTCTGATCACTTAGCTAGAGTAAGACACCCTCCTCTTTGGCTACCTAATATTCTGTGCTCATTCCTGTTATAAAAAAGAGAGGTTTATGTACTTGAATCCTCTATCAAAAAGCCCCTTGAATAAAGTAACACCATCTTATTAACCTTAATGTTACTAGCAATTGGCAGAAAGCATGGTATACAGTAAACCCTACAAAAAGTTTACTGAATTACTGATACATTCATCTGTTATCATTCATTTGATTATTACTTACACACTTACACTGTGGCAGCCACTATTCAATGTGTTTAAGCACTGAACAAGACATGGAGCTTACTTTTTATTGGGAGAATGGTTAAGTGCTATGAGGAAAACAACATGTGGTAATGAGCAAGAAAGAGAATGGGAAAGGAGATTTCTAATAAGATTGTCCAAGAAAGGCTCACCAAGACATGCTTTTTGAACTGAAACCAAAAATGTTGAGCAAAAGGCACTCATGCCAAGGGCTGGGAGAAGAGCATTTGAGGAAGAAGGTGCAGCCAGTGAAAGTCTGGACAAGATATGGAGGCCAATGTAGCTAAAAGGAAAAGTAAAGAAAGCAGGGGAAGGTGGAATAGGGGTTTACAAAGTTGCCTAGCACCAGTCTGTGAGGGTGGAGCCCTCCAGATGATTCTTTTCATGTGAAGGGTTATATCCACCTCTACCACCCTGTTTTCCCAGGATTTTCTCCCCCTTCCACACCTGTGTCTTCTTTGGGAAGGATGAGGGGCATCTAAACCATGGTTTTGGGAGAAGGAAGTGGACATATGTGGCTCTTCCTTCTCTCTCCTTCTTGTTCTTTGGGATGTATCTGTTTGTAGAAGGCACATATTCTGATCTGTTCTGGGCTACGGTCATCAAATTTTTAACTGTCCAATATGGGCTGTGACCGGGTGGTTAATCTTGTCTAATTATACAATTGAGAATCGGCTGATATTTTGATCCCCATCTACTTTGACTAATTCTCAATTGTTTCTAAATTTGCGTGGGGGAAAAAGTGGGTGGGGAAAAGACAGACTTCCTCAAAGTCCAAGACCAAATATGTGCTTGCTGGTCATGTATGATGATATCTCATGTTCCGTGCAATATAACAATATGTGTTTATTAAACTCCTATTATTTTTCTGCTAGAAGAAAGTCTTTCTTTTGCTCTCTCTCATTCTTTCTCCATACATACATACAATACACTTCTAAATATCTTTTGTTTATAAAATTAATAACTTTATTACTTGAGCTTGAATACCCATGGATCCTACAACTTACTCAGGGAAGATGAAATACAAAATGGAGGACAAGGAGGGAATTAGTGCATACTAAGCAACTACTGCTAAGCTAGCCTCTTCACATAGGATAAGAAAACCCTAGGAAGTAAATTGTCTTACAGACGCTACATGTTATATCTATGTTACAGGTAAGCATATAGAGTCTCAGAGAGGTTAACTAAATTTTAGAACACACAGCTAAAGGGCAACACCAGGAGTCTACCATAACTATGTTAGATTATTTCTACTACACATGAACAAATTAGAGAAAAACTCAAGAAAGAATATAATTAAGTGTTAAACTGAATATAATCAAATATCAGTTCAAAAAGCATCTGGTCATTCAGCAGAAGAGAATATTGTTGGCTCAAGTTAGAAATGAGTATATTTCCCACAGAACCTGTCATTGTACATGTGGTCTATATTCTTACTTTGGTTATCATTCATAAGGCCTCTAAATAAAGTTATGATAAGCATATTTTAGGCATCAGAGCAAACTAAATTTAACTTGAAAGGACCTCAAATGGCAGAGAATCCACAATTCCTCACATACTTATTTTCAGATATTTTATTCCTTATTCACTGAAAACATGCCATTCAGTAGATGTTCTATCTGCACTATTTTCATGTAGCAACTTAATTTTGAAGGAATTTCAAGAGATTAGCAGAGTATCTAGTGAAGAGTTTTCTATTAGTGAACACTTAAAAGTTGTTTGTCTAAACTATGAGCAATCTACCTCATTTTAAACATGAATTTAAAATCTTCTTGATTTTGGGGCACCTGGGTGGCTCAGTCGGTTAAGCGTCTGCCTTCAGCTCAGGTCATGATCCCAGGGTCCTGGGATTGAGCCCCACATTGGGCTCCCTGCTCAGCGGAGAGCCTGCTTCTCCCTCTCCCTCTGCAGCTCCCCCTGCTTATGCTCTCTCTCTCTCTCTCTCTCTCTGTTAAATAAATAAATAAATAAATCTTTAAAAAAATGTTTAAAAAAATAAAATCTTCTTGATTTGTTACCTTACATAAATTATTTGACATTCTTATAAAACCTGGAGCTCCAAATTGACATATTAAGATCCCAACATTTAGCTCCACCTTTAACTCTCAGTTTTGTTGTAGTAAGACAAATTAGTTTATAAATCTATCATCATATTAGCTAATCCAGTGAGTCAAAAACCTCCTTAAGCCATACACTAATTTAGAATCATATTAACATAGGATCAAAGCCAAGGAAGTGAAAATAATTTATTATTTTACTTGTAGAAAATTATTTAATAAACTTAAAGTAACCCCATCTAAATCAAAACTAATTTATTCTATTCCTTCATAAGAAGTATATTGAAAGTCTAAAAATAAACTCCTAATTAGAATGGGTACCTTGGTTTCTGAAAGGCAGCTTATTTACCTCTACAGGCAAATAGAAATTATATTGTGATGCAATGTATTATCTGCAGAGCATTCTAGAGATATGAGAAAGAAACCAGCCAGAACTTAAAAGAGTTTGAAAAGAAAGAGCATTCATATCCAAAGAAACAGATTTTGCCACCAAGGCTAACAATAAATCATTATGAATATCCATGTGAGCCACAGGATTTATTTATGGTAATGTAGCTTCACTGTTGAATGAAGGAGATTAATAGTGCTTTATAGCAAGTATTAGTTGTAAATGTAGAAGGAAGACGGTGGATTTCAGATGTAAAGAATGGAACTTCAAGCATCAAATCTACATTTTAAAAATTTTGTCTGCTTTTGTTTATTTTATTTTGTTTGGTATGTTAGTTTATTTTATAAGACGACCAAGACAACACTGTTTATGACAGACTATTGCTAGAAATCACAGCCTAGACATTTTGGTAAGAACTCAAGTACACATAAACTGCACATTTGTTTGTTTGAAGTAAAATATCTGGCTCCGATCATACTTGGGGTGAGTGCTGTCTCTCGCCTTCCAGTTTCTACTCTTCATGAGCGTATAATTCTACTGCATTTCTGTTGCCTGGGGCTTCGTTTTCCTTTTCTGTATTTCTACCTAATGTAAACCACTCTCTTCCCAAACCAACTCTGAAGTGAAAGAGGATGGCTTTTGCGTTGGAAGCAAGCAGGTGGGTTTCACCATGCCTCGCCCTGCAGTTGAGCACCTACAGAGTGTGGCTGAAACAGAAGTAAGCGAATGAGGCATGTTCTGGATTCTCTCCCAAAGAGCTGAGCTTGGGTGTTCTGGAGAGGTCAATCTCAGTGGAGAACAACCCCTGCCCCATCTGAGGGGGAATGTTCCCACACTCAGCTCCCGCTGCCTTTCTGCACATTGTCCCCTTCCCCTTTCAGACGGGTGCTAACCTGAGGGGGCTGGTCCACAGGTTGCTGAAGTGGCTCAGGGCCTGACACAAACTGGGCCAGCAGGCTCTCTTTCTTGGTAAGCTCCATAAAGAGCCAGAAGGGAAGTTTCTGTCCATGTGGGGTGCTTGACTGCAGAAAGTGTGGTAGAGTGGAGCCTGGGACAGCCATTCCGGGGCTCTGTATCTGCTAGTTAAGTATTCAGATTCAGAGAAGGTCCATTACAAGGGGCAGGACAGTAGGCGTACACAGAGAAGCAGAGATGGGAGGAAGCACACTGGCCTGGAAGCTGAAGAGAGAAGCCTCACTTCCTGTTTGCATTTCTAGTTATTATCTAGTTATTATTATTAAAGGGGGAATTTTTCCCCCTTTTTTTTTTTTCCCCTTATTTTTGGATATCTGTAAGATTTCCCGCTTTAACTTCCCATCAAGCCATTTTAACCTATTATAGCTTATAAACCTTGGATCCTTGAAAGCCAAAGTAAGTGATTAGAACAACATAGTAGATGCAAGTTACACATTTCTTAAATAATCCATTGGCTAATGGTTAAATTAAATGTCTCCATAGTTCAGGTGTTCTCAAACTTTAATGTGTCTTAGAATTACTAAGGCAGTTTGTTTAAAAAATGGCAGATTTTGAGGCCCAAGGCCTGACCTCAAAATCAGAATCTCTTAGGATTTTAACAGGCATCCCCGGTAATTCTGAGCTAGTAATACATGGGCCACACGTTTGGAAACCTGTTCAAACTACTGTTTTACCCTTGGACCAGTCTGGGTCACTGCAAGACTACACATGACCATAATTTTGCATTTCAACATTATATCTTTGGGTTTTATTAAAAAAAAAACACAAACAAACATAAAACCATGAAACCCTTCATTTCCTTTCCTACGGACACAACTGCCTCAGTTGGTGACCAGGGCTGGAATGTGAAGTTGCAGTAGGGAATGCCTTCTGGGAATTAGCAACTGAATAGGTTTTGGTTCCCATGAGATACTCCTATGATTCCATTAGAAATAATAATAAGCACACAGACTGATGGACATAGGAATGAGTGAATGAATGAATGAATGAATATGTAAACAAATTAACAAAAAGGATGAACCATGTTTTTAACCATGTTTGCCAGGAAACCAGAGATAAATCTGATTCTCTAAGTCCCACATCTTCTATCACCAACAGCACTGTGCATGTTCTTGCAGTTAGCTATGGAATCATTTACGAAAGAAATTTAGTTGTAAAGGCATCTCAACTTTCCTCTTAGCAGTTTGCCAGCTTTGCTTAAGCAGGTTGCTTCTAACTGGCATCCATTTATTTGACACGGATTTACTGAGTTCTGTTCTGTCTTAAGTTTATTACCAGGCACTTTTGGGAATGAAAGCAGAAAAGGTTCCAGCCTTCAGAGATTTCACATCCCTTCAGAGAGACACAAAACACCTTTACCGATAGTTAGAATGCAAGCAAGTCAGACAGGGTTATGGGACTCAAGAGAGAGGGGTGGTTGTTTCCAGCAGAAGGATCAGGACAAATTCTGTGAAGGAGGCAAGGATTTGCACCTTGGTTAGATCTGGGCAAGCAGCAGAGATAAGGAGAAAGAGATTCTAGACAGAGCGGAATTCTGGTTTTCCTTACTACTTTCACAGCACTCTGATCTTCTGCCTAGCACATATTATGATTTGTACCCGCATGTTCATTGGGTAATTTGGGGTTCAATGCCTCCATTTTCCTCTAATAGACTCTACCTTCCATAATGGAGGGATCTGTGTCTTCACTCACCACTCTGCATATATGCACACGGTGCCAAGCACAATGGCCGGAACACACTGATTGTTCAGCCAGTGTCTATTGCTGACCGAGTGGATAAGAGCCTAGGCTTCCGTGTGGTTTTGCCCTCTATGAGTGTTGCAATCTTGGGTCCTATCCTTAAGCCTCTATTTCCTCATATGTAAATTGGAGTAATAATAGTTCTTTCGGTATAGGATTGAGGTAAGAGTAGGATAATGGATACCGATGAATTATAGCTTTTATTAATTTGATAGGAAGAGACGGTGAGATGAAGCAAAGGCATGCTGATATTATAGCCTCTTAGTGATAAGTCTGACCTTGTCTAGCTCTTTTTCCCTGTAACTGTACAGGCTCACCAGGCAAGGCAGGTTTAATGTCAGCCGGATATCTTTACCTGCTCTTGGCCCCTTTTGGACCAGGTGACCAGGAGTGCTTCCCTGGACCAATCCTGTCACCTCGTCCCTGGGGCAGCCCTAATGGAACAGCTGTTCCTGTTTCCCCAAACTGCCCCGACGGTCAATGAAACAGCACGTGTGACTGCAATGTGTGATAGGTCTGTGATGTGCCACGCCGGTGTCACAGGTTTGAGAGTCCCAGGCTCCAAATCTTGAATTGCTAATAAACAGACAAAATGAGCTGTGCCTATCAACAGGAGAAATAACTTGTGTTGGGATAAAACAGGCAGGCCCTGGAGTCACAGGATCTGGATTCCACGCTGGCTCTGCCTCATGCACGGCAGCTAACCTGGAACCCGTTACTTCATGCTTCTGAGCTGGGGGCTCCTCACCTCTTTGGTCATGTGGGATTACGCCCAACTCCTGAGGCCACTGTAGGAAGTGAAGAAAAATCCCAGCAGGTGACGCTGTGAACTCCAGGTCCCTGCAGCTGTACATCAATCTCTGGTGCCAAAGATGAGGGGGTCAGGGAGAGGAGGAAGAGTGTGGACTGAGAACACTTCCTGTCAGCTATTACATAGACTAACATTTCCTCTGAAGCTGAGGTGTAGGTCGCACCAGCCAAGTTCCAGCAACTCTCCTATCATACAGTGCTGTTCCTCCATGCTGCCAGATGGTCAAGGGGCTCTGATGAAGTAGTCTTAGTTTGTGTTGCTGTTGCCAAACCTGATTTTATTTTATTTTTCCCCAAATCAAATCCCCTTCATACGGATTTTAACAGAGGCTGGCAGAAGGTCCCAAATTTTAACTAAAAGCAAAACAAAGCCAAACAAAAACAAACACAGGAGAGCAAAAAATTACAAGAAATTAAGATAATTTTATCCATTATTTTGTTTCCCCCTGAATTGGGAGAAAGTGTCTTTAATGGCTTTTATCAGCACAACACCTCAGTTTGGCAAGAATATGATTGAGAACTGTAATCTCCACAAGCCCAAGTGTTTGTCACTCCTCCTACTAAATTTTCAGGAACATTTATGGAGTACAAGGACAATGTAGTGATATATGGGCTTTAAATTACAGACTAAAGGGGGCAAGTCACCCCCAGTGGAGCCCGTATAAAACAAAGGCACCTATGCTCTGCACTTTGAGGCTGAGCTTGGGACATGTATGTGAGATACACACCTTATTTTATGTATTCCAAAAACCCTTGGGAATAGATGACATCTAAAATTTACAGAGGTGGTAACTGAAATTTAGATTACTTTCTCAAAGAAAGTCATTAGATCATCATAATGCCTTCGACACTATTTGGGGGGCCAGTGTCCCAGGCCCAAAATCTCGATTACTCAAACACAGCAGATTCCTCATTATTCGGGAGTAGATTAGTACTCCATCCACTACTTCCCAGGTAGACAAAAGTACAGATGGGCCTGTGGGGAGAAAGTGGGAATCCTGTGTGCTGGAAAAGGGTCAGTGAAGAGAGAGGGTGGTGCTAGTATGGATTTGAATGGGAGAAATTCTGGATTCTAAGATAGGTGACTTTTGACTTATCCAACATTCTGAATGACCAATATCTTTTCCCCTAATTGGCCTGGGTCCACCGAACAATGTGTTAATGCTATGACTTCATCTTTATGGAAGCAAAATCTTTAGGAATTAGAACTGGTTGTGGGAAAGATGAGGAGTTCATGTATTCAGTCATTCAACAACAATTATTGAATGCCCTTCATGCCCTAGACGTTGTGCTAAGCCCTGCAAGTTCATTAATGAAATCAGAAGACAAACGCCCTCTAGATGTTGTCATCTTGTCCAAGAAAAACACAGACATGGAAACAAGTGCCATCATACTGGCAGGAGGTCTAGATGTTGCAGGACACCAATGTAATACAAGACAAGTTCCCTGTTCCTAAGGAATTTACATACCACTACTACTCATCAATTTCCATGTATGTTATATTCTTCAATGTGCCCTAGTCTCAGTTAACCCTTATAACCACTCTAGGAAGTAGATGCCGATATTACCTCATTTTAGACAGGACGAAACTGAAACACAGCAAGTTGAATGGGAGTTGAAAGTGACTTATATGGCAAAGATGGGACTTGAGAGTCTATGCTCTTAACTGCTGCACCACAACACCTAGGCAGTTAAAAAAAATTACTCTCTTTGATACCTAAAACCTCAAGACCTATCTCTAGGAGGCTTGACACAGGAACAAAGATTACCACCAAATGAAGTTTCCTACCAATTCCCAGCAGCAGTTTGCCTTTGGCCTTCCTGTTTCCATGACACTGCTCTCCAGCTTGTCCCTTAGAGAGGAAAGTTCAAGGAGCTCCCTCAGCCTTTAATTATTGATACTGACAAATAATTAATCATTAGCTCTGTGGTTTGTAGGAATTTATAAGAAGAGCTATTTTGAATATGGCACATTTTATCTTCTAGCATATTTCTACATATTTTCCCTTCGATAGAAGTGGTATACAAATCTACATATTTTCCCTTTGATAGAAGTGGTATACAAATCTGGGAATTATTTCAAAATAATCCATGGGTGGGGTGATAGAAAGGGGGATGATGGTAGTAGCACAGGGAAAACAAGTAAGTTGATGATTGTTTTCACTTAGCAACAGCTACACAAGAGCACGTTCTATTGATAGTTAATATTCTGCATTAACATTGTATTAATTTATGTACATGTCTGAAACTTCTTATAATACAATTCTGGAAATATAAAGTAAGCCCCTTTAAAGATAACCTGAGAGAAATCCTGGAAAATCAGTACTGATTTGTGACTTTTAAGTAAAAACATGAAGTGTGATGGTTACAAGAGCAGTGGCCAAGATAATTCCCCACAAAACCAAGACAAACAATTATCAATGATCTCCTACAATAGCTTAAAATGTATGTGAAAGCATGTCGCACAGTATAAAGCACTAAATGAGTGTTTCTCATCCTTATGCACTTAAGGAGTCACTTGAGGAGAGTTTTAATATTGCAAAAGTCCCTTCAGCATGAAGAGATTCTAACTAACAGGGGTTAGGGTGAGTCTTGGAATCTGTGCATTGGGGAAAAAAAAAAAAAAAAACTACACAGGGCTGAGAACCTCTACAATAAGAAAACTGTTGTCATTATTAAGCAAATTACATTGAATACTTCAGGCAGGCGTTTGCTCTATGGGCTGAAGGAAGGATAAAAGAAAACAGCAAGTACCAAAGGCTGGTTCTTGATCATTTGGCACATTTATTACTGGGACTTAAAAATCAGAGAGGCCACAACAGGGCCACAGCTTGACAAATATCTAATTTGCTTAGAAGAATGTGGGACTATCCTTAAGCATTTAAAGAGAGACACAGATGAGGAGGAGTATGAAGGCAGGAGCGTGGCTGGTTACTAGCTAGAGATCATTCATGGCTTGAGGATACTTTCAAGTCATAGGATTTAGTTCACGAACCCAGCCAGGACCAAATAAAAGCTGACACAACTCATCCATTGCTAAGGCACAAATCACTCCTGGTGCACTCAGGCCCCTAAAGCCCCCTTGGCTCTCTGAGAGGTTTCAAATGGGTTTGGCTTGAGGTTGATAAAACCCAGTGATTCCCTGATCTTATGAAAAGCCGATTAAATCATGATGTCTTGGAGTAGAATCCAAACATAAAAGTATATTCTAGAGATCTCTAGGTGATTCCACTGTGCAATCAAATTTGGGGACATGAAAATAAAGTATTCTTTGATGAACCAATCTGAAACCACAGCTGCAAAAAAGAGCTACTCCTTCCTCTTTAGCTGAGATTGTCACCTGCTCTGGCCCATGTTTCTCCTGATTTCTCATGTAGGTTAAACCACTTCTCTTCACCCCACATCATACCTCACCTGTGTCCTCACCTGCTGATTTGTTCCTGGCTGTGCTTCTCACTTTACAACTTCGACCACATCATTACCTTGTTCAAAAATTTCTAATGAACCCCATTCTGATCTGGAGCTTCGTAACCAAAATATAGTTACCTGGGAGCTTACAGAAAGGTACAATTCCAGAACCCATCTGGGTCTACTGAATTAGAATCTGTATTTACTAAGATCCCCAGGGGATTTGTATGAACATTTAAATTTGAGAAGTATTATTCAAGAGCACTATTCTCCAAAGTATATTTTGAAGGACACTCTCAAGGACAGAGAGTATCCTGCCTGGATTCAAAGTCACACCATTCCCTCTCTTTACAGGGCATCTGTCCATTCAAAAAGTAGTTACTGAGTGACAACTATGTCTCATACTGCGCTGGGTTTAGAGGATCCAGCAGTCAAGATGACAGAAATGGTGTCTGAATTCATGGACTTATAGCAAGGACAATACTGACATGGAAAGATAACTACGGGGGTATTATAAAGGGGGATGCGCAGGATGCCCTGGGATTATCTAGTTAATGAGGTAAACTGGGGATGGCCTAACACATCTGGGAGATCTGGAACATGAGAATAGCATTCCTGGGGAAATGCCGCTAATGCAGGTCCCTGTGGATGCACGAGGTCAAAACAGGTGGGGCATCTGAATACAATGACAGCTTCAAACACAACAGGTGCAAAGACTCAAAGCAACTATGGAAATGCTTGCCCAGTGCTTACTCCATGCAAGGCAGGGCTCTAGGTGCTTTCCATATATGTAGGTGTGACTATTAACCCTGTTTTATGAACAAGGAAACTAAGGCACAGAGAGATGAAATAATGTGTCCCCATCACAGAACAAACTCTGAAACTCAACCTTGTCCATCTGGCTCCAGCATCTATGTTCTTAGCTATCACAATTTACAGCTGTTGAGCTGGGAAGAACATGATGCATACAAGAAGCTGAAGAACAGGCCATATGTCCAGAGTTCAAGCAGTGTTTGTTCACGGATTCTTTTTTTTTTTAATCATCAGAAGGAGAATGCATTACCATTCAGGAGCAGCTACTTACAACTCATATTTTTGGGGATCATCCCATAGTTACCGAATCAGAATATCTAGCTATGGAGCTGAATATCTGCATTTTAGTAATGCTTCCAGATGATTCAGAAACAATAAAGTTTGAGGACCATAGGTTTAGACATACAATTTCCTTCAATATTCTCCTCCCTCTCATAGTCCCCCTAATTAACCCAGAGTTATTTAAAAATATATTGGTCCCAAGGTATAAACCAAACATGAGGATAAATAGGATTGAAGTGGAAAGTTGGAATAAATCTGAAAATTGAATCTTTGCTCCTCCAGGTCCCCTGGCTGCCAGGCTGTGAAAAGAATTACCTAGGCTTGAAAAATTGGAGGCAAAAAAAGACCACAGAGGCTTAGAACTATTTTCATTACAATGCCAACCATTTAAATAACTAATTGAATCTCTGGAAATTGAGGTAAAATTTAAAATTGCTGGAAGAGCAATTATTTCACATGCTCTCTGATTCCTCCATCCTTAGCCAGTGCTAGAAGACTCTCAGGCAGCAGAGAATTTGCTTGAATGTAGAATACATGCTAGAGCAGTAGCTGAAGTAATCTCCGGCCACTAGGGCGCACTGGCTCAACAAAACTAATATGCCTCCCTCAGTGTCAGGGGACCCTGAGAGCTCCAACACCAGCATCTGGCTGCCAGTGGGGTATTCTTTTAATTCAGTCTTACCTCTCTTATAATCACTTAACAAAGGAATTATGCTAATTTCTCGTGAGGAAGAAACTAAAAGAAATAGCTGAATCTCAATAAAACTCCTTCATCATAGCTTATTTTATTTTGCTGCATTTTCCCAATATTTATCTTTATTTATCTTTGAATGTCTTTCAAGTATATTACCACTAAAATTCCAAAAGTCATCCTCCTAGATGCTGCCTTTCAAATGGTTCAGAGAGATCATAGCTCTTCTGTCCCGATCTGTCTGGAAGTGACATTATCCTGGTCATTCAGTTAGTTTGCTTACTTGATATCCCCATTCAAGAAAATAAGTTTGGAAAAGTTTCTGGAAGAGACTGTTATTTTTATCCCTCAAAAGATCAGAAAAATATTCCACTGTAGTTTTCAAGGTTCTTTCATTTTCAAAATATTTATTTTAATGCTATCCATAACAAAGCTCACTGGATACAACCATGTCAATTTTGACAAAAGAACATTAAGAAGATGAAATGGCATGGTAATGAAAACCTTATGCAGGTTCCCCACCACTGCAATATAAGACACAAATGGTGACAATCTTCCATAGCTGTCACTACCCCTTTGCCAATCACTGATGGGGGGTTTGATGTGTCAAGCAGATCGATGTCAATGTTGGTCCCCTTTTCATATGACACAACTTGTGAATCAAAGAACGTGGGGGATCCTAGATGCACAGGGATGGACTTTCCCAAGAAAAGGTGTGAATGGGGCACCTGGGTGGCTCAGTTGGTTAAGCGACTGCCTTCGGCTCAGGTCATGATCCTGGAGTCCTGGGATCGAGTCCCGCATCGGGCTCCCTGCTCGGCAGGGAGTCTGCTTCTCCCTCTGACCCTCTCCTCTCTCATGTGCTCTCTCTCTCTCTCACTCTCTCAAATAAATGAATAAATAAAATCTTAAAAAAAAAAAGAAAAGAAAAGGTGTGAATGCTCTCAATCTCTGGGATAGGTTCTCTCCTCCCAGGACTGCATACAGTACTACCTTGCCCCTTCTTCCAGGAGGCTAATACAGCCTTGTCCTGCCTGAGAAGACATGACCAGCCAGAGAAGGCTAGGATGTGTGGATGAAACCCAATTTACTCTGGGCACTAGGGTTATGATTCTATGCATCCTTCCTTTCCTTGGAGTTGCCTTTTCTTACTGTGGCAATGGTAAGATCCACTGGACCAAGGCTAGGGTATGAGACTATGGGAGAAGAACCAAATTATTAACTCTAGGTCTTAGGTGGAAATGGAGCTTTTGGACTAGGAGTACTTGTATCTCCACACGGACTAGCTCATCACGGGGAGTGCAATAAACATGGGGGGAAAGACCTGTTCTAAGAAAGAGGGTCATTTTACCAAAGTGCTCCTGTGTGTTTTTTAGGACTTAGGTATTAAGTATCCTGGATCACTGTCCTCTAAATACATCCAGGTGTATAAAGTAACACCATTTATAGTAAAGAAACACAAATCTTATATTGTGAATTCCCGTACCTATTCAACGCTTTTTACATATCTGTCCTTGTTCTTCCACAGGCTTATATTTATCAGTGATGTTAAGCACAATGCTTAAGGCCCTATAGTCTAATAAAGATGCCTCCAGTCAGACTCCCAGCACACAGGAGCCACAAAGAAACAGTGTTGGTGATGAGGCTTTATAAGGAACCACATGTGAATGGCTTTTCAAAACACCACAACAGGGATCCCGGAGGATGAGCACTCCTGCAATGCACTCCAGTGACATTACAGCATCTAGCAACTGAATATGTTTTCCCTGCCAAGTCCTGATGGATCTGGAAATTCAAGACTTCATTTACAAATTTTACCAACCTTGCTTCCCAGGGGGACATGCAAATAGAAAAGAAAGATGCTCCCATTCTACAGTCTCTCATTTATTTAGCAGTGAGGAAGGCAATTCAGGTGGGTTAGGAAGAACACTAAAAACAGAATGCACCGACCTGGTTGGCAGGACCTCGGGCAGGGTGTCCACTCACTGAAAGCTGTCACAATGCAGTCTTTTTTGCACGGGAGAAGGCAAGGACGCACTGTTTCGGGCCGAGTCGAATCTGGACATCTGTCAATGTGAAGAGACAATATCAATGCCTCCTGGAAGAAGTAAGTGGCTTAGCGGAGAACTGTAGGATTTCAGAACAGAAAACAGAGGCCCTGTTGTTCCTTCTACAGACAAGGAAGAGAGAGCCAGGGAGGTGAGGCTGCTTGCTCAAGGGCTCCCAGCCAGTGGCAGAGTCAAAGGCAACTTCAGTTCTCTTGACCTTGAGACCAAAATACTTTTCACTCATCCAGGAAAAGAGCAATCCCTGAAACTAATGAAAGGGAATGCCTTCACAAGAAAGTGTCACCATCAGCATCAATTCAAATGACATTTGATTTTTTTTTTTTTTCAGAATGAACACATCTGATATATTTCTTGAAAAGCATTTTATTCCGGGTAATATATCAAATCAATGATATTCTACAAAAGGAATAGGAAAATACAAGGCAATATATGAACATATTGGGAAACAAAAATCATTGAAAACCACTTAAATATACTCTACATCTTTGATAATGAACAGAACTTTAGAATATTTAAACGATTGGCAGGTATCTCTTTAGAACATGTGGACTGATGAGCAAAATACGACAGATAGCAAATGTCAAATACACTAACTAGCATTAACAAGAGAAACACTGCAGTTTTGTTATTTTGCTGATAATGAATGTTCACATTTGGGAGGAAAATACTACAGTCAATTGATTCATAATCACTTGGAAGAACTAAAAGTCTCAGAAAATGGCAATCAAGCCTTTGTTTGTTTTCTTGCGTGCTTACTTGTTTTATGAACATAGAGGGCTAAAAACTACATTGATTATCTTCTAAAATGGTGATATGCCAAAAAGAAAAACAGGAAAGCCCTCAGCAACATATATTTGCATTTTAAATTCTGTTTCCCGTAAGTTCCTCATAAAGCATATAAATGCAGTGTGGGTAAAGCTTAACAACATGAGCTCTGGTATTAAGTAGGCAGTGCTGAGTTAAGGGCTTTGGCTAGCTTCTTTCATTTATTCCTAATGACAACAGTGAGAGGCATTATAACCTTCATTTTCACATGATAAACTGAGGCATTGGAATAATCAGTAATGGATCCAAAGCCACATGGGGAGAGACCATTTGAGACAAATTATGATAGAAAAAAAAAACACCAGTGTAGCAAGTTCAGACAATCAATAGACCTTCTTGAAGGAGAGAAGAGAAAACAGAGGAGATAAAGCTAATGAGGAAATGATGAATTAAAAAAAAAACAGAGTTCAGATGAAAAGTCCAAGAATTGTATACAAAATGACCAACATGCCAATGCAAAGGTTGTCCAGTTTTCAAACACCAAGACAAAGTAAGAGGACAGACAATAATGGATGTGGGAGAAGAGGAAGAAAAATTGGTCATCCAAGAGTCTGGCTGACATCAGACCTCATCAATTTAGATAATGATCGAAATGAAAACATTTTCTTAGTTTTAAAACTTTTAAAACAATATATAAGCCAAATGTGGAAGACAGAACTTGACCTTGGAACAGAATGTACATGGTATCATTCATGCCACCATCAGGTAAAGAAACAGTGGACAAAGTAGGGGAGATGGAAGGGGAGAGAGAGAGAGTGGAGGCTTGGTTGTCCTTATCTGACAAAGCAGGTGGGCAGAGTGACGATCTAAATATAAATGAAAGCAGAAATAAAGTTCTAAAAAGATCAATCAAGAGTACTAATGCAACCTACCCACAGAACACCAACAATCTGGGATTTGAGACAGGAGTTAGTGTAAACGGGCTAAGGTTCATTGCTTTCACGAGAGGGAATCAAGGAATAGGCATTATAAATTGGTAAGTGAGGAGATATATGAATAATGTGTGGAAAATGTATCATTTAGAGTTAAGAGGTAAACACGAGAAAGGGAAGAGGACGAAGAATATACACTTGTACTGACATAAAGATACAATGGACGGAGATAAGACACTAACACAGTGGCTTAGTGGCAGGACAGGGGGCAGGGAGAGGGGGGTGGGAGAAGGGCTGTGAGCATCAGGCTTCTCTTTGCTATATATTATATTTCTCCTTTCATGTCATTATGATTTGTGAACCATGTGAAGGCTTACCCAGTCAAAACGGGGGGGGGTGGGGGGTGGGGAGTGGTGGTGCAGAGACAGAGACAGAGACAGACAGAAAACATAGAACAACTGTTAAAATGTGGCTGTGGTTGTGTTTGAGATGTGGGATACTAAACGGAGCAGGAGATGGGTGGGACCTATTGTTTGCCATCATTAGTCTCTCTGTATTATTTTACTTCCTCTATGGACTATATAAAACTTGGATAAAAATGGAAAATGGACATACAGAAAAAGAATTTCTCAATAAATTATTAGTGGCATTATTATTAATCATCCTTAGTATACACAGAAATGCTGTCTATCAAAGAGATCAATTCAATAAGCAAAACAACAATAGAAAGAAAGAAGAGTGTCTTCGTGAGAATATAGTGTTACTTAAACAAGCTACTTGGGTAAGGAAAATTTATGTCATACTTTATTAGAGATAGCAAAAAAACACTAAAATCATTCCCAAGTCCTTTATGCACATTCTGAGGTCTACTAAAATTAAATTGAGCTGCTCTTTATTCTAACTCCTCTCCAACAGCGCCTGGTGTATGGTTGGAAATGGAAGTGTGACTTGAGCAACGCCAGCTTCCTACGTGCCCAGTGGGGCAGCAGGGGCCCCACGCCCAACCGGCCATTTCACACTCACTCGTCCATTGGCAAAACAGCTTACAAATATTTGTGGCACTGGCTTCAGGCTTCAGAGGGAGGCTGATCTTGAAGGAATTTTGCTCACTTCAATTAGGAGTAGGTGTTAGTCTCTTCTAGGGAACTGATCTTGCCTACTTGATTTACCCTTGATTAGCAACACTCACAATAAATACTCATTGGGCATAGTGTCAGCTTTTCAGAATACAGCCCCTTTCTCTCTACACGTTCTTCCCTTAAGTCCGAAAGAGAGAAACAGTATCATCTCCTCAGTGGCAAAGATCAAGCTCAGGTTATATTGCTTTTATAGAGGCCATGAACTGGAATGTGATTTTTGGTCTGATAGAGCCAAATATTCTCTTGTCAGTGAAAACGGTTTTTTTGTTCATTTCTTTTGCCAGTAAGGTTGACCCTTTCTGCAGGGGTTCAACTTCCTCTTCCTTTCTATTCACATAATGTCTACCCCTTCAAGAATCATCACATTTCTAAATTTTGTAAGTTTCTTCTTAGCCTTCAAAAATACTGTCTTTGATCATTAGCAACATGTGTGTCCTCCATTTCTAAGAAAAACTGTAAGGTTTATTTTCTGTATTGTTGTATTGACATTGATCAAAAAAAAGGGTTTTGACTGCTTTCATGCTGTTTCCGTGTGTGTGTGTGCGCATGTGCATGTCTCTGTGTGTCTGTGTGCCTGTGTATGCGTGCACAATACATAAACTAATTTTTAATGCCTTGCTGGTGGAAATCCATCTTATATTATATCTTAAAAGTGCCATATTTTAGCTCAGTGTAAATATTTAATAACAGTAAGTGAATGATTGAATAGTATTCAATGTTACTGGAGCCTGAAGACAAATAAATCCCTGGGGATATTAGGCTAATTTATCCAGCCATTTCCAAAACAAAATTAAAGCCTTAAAACCCAGGGAAACATATGGATTCACTTTTTAGTTAGTAAACAAAGTATGGCCCCTTGGCTTTTGTCATAATTTATACTTCCTAACGTCATGTAACACTCAGACTCTAGATTGGCAGTGCTTTCAATAAAAGGATGAATGTATTTCACTTCAGCACATATATTTCCCTGGACCAGCACTGGAATGCTCTATAACTACTATCTTGTTGTCACCCTGTAGCCTTCAGCTCCTTATAAGCACTGTGCTGAAATGCATCAAACTGAGCTACAAAGACCTGCCATTTTTCAGTTAGGCGTCCATAATCAAGATGCAGAGACAACGCTCCATTTCTTTGATCAGTCCTCTGACACAGGAACCAATGCATGTCTCACTCAGCTAGGTGGGACAAACCTGTCAACTCTGTCAATGTTAAATGTTTAAATGGAGCTCTGTATTATTATATCTCACACAATGCCAGGTGTTTTCACATTAAAGGCAGAAAGTGCCTTATCAGGATTTTAGGAAGGCTCTGAATTGTATGTTTTTAATCTTTTTTATTATTATTACTTTTTTTGTATACTGCAACTGAAAAAAAAAAAAAAAAACAATGAATAGTGAAACAAAACTAAACAAAACCCTGGAACTATCCCAATAAGCTCTCACTTCTGTTCCACTTCTGCCCTGGCTAGTTCTCATTTTCTGATATGATCAGTTCTATTACTCATACAATGGTAACAATCTCACCTACACAACTCCATAGAAACCAAAACACCAACCCAGGGAAGCAAGAACTTGCAAGGAACTCTGCCTTCCAGTGCAGTGGGCTTGGAGATAAAACACATTATATTAGCCCATCCGTTCCATGGAGACATGCTTCTTTCTCTGTACCCTGAAGGCCCCTCCTTCTTCAGGATGTTTCCTTCTCCTTTTCTGTTTCTATTCCCCTACCCCCACCCCAAGGATTTCACAAATGGCAGGGAATCTTTTTCTACTGTAATAGCTTTCACATAAAAAGAACAAAAAATATATATTTTTCAGAAGGGCAGAACAAAAGATATTTTCTCCTGCTGATAGTTTTACTATCTCACTATGCACTTCACTGGACACTAGGTATTAATTTCTTAGCTCAATTCATCTCCTTAACCTAAAATTTTTAAATTAATTTTACTCATATTTAGCAGGGTTGTTTGGAGACATACAGTAAGAATTCAACCTAAGTTGTTAAGTCTCCAGCTTCATTAGCAGAGTAAAAAGTAATCAGCAACGTCTGTGTGTGTGTGTATGTGTGTGTGTTAGAGAAAACATCTGTACGATTCACTTCTCTGTGATGGTAAGCCGAGCAAAACTAGGGGTTATTCACAATAATAACATTTATGTGCTCAGGCTTTTACAAACCAAAACAAAAACAAAAACAACACCAGTCATTTGAAGTTATTATAAGAAGAGAAAAGGGGCTTTCTGATCATATAATCCAACTTTTCATGTCCAAATAGTCCTTTAAATGTGGCAATTTATTTGGTGTCACTCTTAATTCTAATGTCCCTTTGCTAAGAAATAAACAAACTGTACTCATATCAAGTGGATTTTTCCTGTTCTGGTTCAGAGCTGAAAAGTTTTGTGTCGGGGAGAAGATCAGACATCAGGCATGCTAAATTTTCTCACCACAATAAGGAATAAATAGTTTGCTGCATTTTATGTAGAGTTTACTACTATACCTAAGCCATATTTAATTTTATTTGTATATTCAAGCTGATATTTCATGTGTCTTTTTTAAGCAGCTGAAAATTTACATCATAAAAATGAACATTATCAAGGCTACAATCCTTCCCAAGATAAAAGGAGTTCTCATGTCTGAATAATATCTTTATAAGCCTTGAAGGATTTTACCAATACCCTGTGAATTAGATTGTCACCTGAGGCAGGTGATATGTAAAACATTATCGTCCATGTTTGGCTATAACTCTCATTGATTCAATCAGTCCATGTAGTGCTACACATACCAGGCAAGTGGCAAAACACAACGGACATCATTTGATATTCCAAAAACAGCACAAGCAATGTAGAGTCAGGTCTAAAGCAGAAATAACATTTATGAATTAGTAAGAGTAGGAGGTCATACATCTGATCTAGTCATTACTCTTTACGGCAGTTCCCTTTGCCAAAATGTATGATGGTGGATCAAGTAATTTTTCTTGAACAAAGGAGAGATATCAGCTTTTCTCAATCTTCTGCAATTCACATCCAATCCTTGTGGAACCCTGTAACTTTCCTACACACCAATCTAGTTCAGTTATGAATTCCAAAGTCATTTATGGTACACTAACTATATGCTAGACATTGTGCCAAAGTCTGGGGTTGCGGCAATTAAGAACATCCAACTCCAGCCCTGTGGAAGAGAGAGAGAGAGAGGAGGTCTTGCAGACTGTGCTTCACTGCAAGTCGTATCATCTCCGCTTGCATCTGCACAGCCATCTGCACGTCGGATGTTCCAACCCAGCAGCACCTGGCCAGTCTGCACTACTTCCACCAGCAGTGGTTCGCTTCCCTTAACTGGGCTCCTATGACTTTCCTTACACAACTCTTGTGGTTTCCATGCCAGTGTGGATAAGGTCCAGCGCCTAGCATCAAGGTGGCCCAAGGTGAAATTAATCAGGCGTTTCCGTTGCCCAGGACAGCAACGCAAATTGGATCGAATTAGGTGGAAGAGCAAATGTGTCTGCCCACGTTGCCAGGAAGGATAGGAGCATGTTTAGTGAGATGGGACCAGAGCTTGATGCTGCCAGGATATGTTCTGCTTCAGTTTCTGCTTCTTTCTGAGCATCACTTCCACTCCCTTTGCCTTTTTCTTTTAGGACCATGCCTATGGCAACTGTCAATGCATATACTTAGAGCCTCATGAACAGAATGAAGAGAGGGTTTCATTTTCCCAACTCAGAAATTCCCGGAGAAGAGCTCTAAGTTGCCTCATTTGTGACACTAGACAAAAGCTTGAGCATGCCCATCCTGGGGATATATCACCCCTGTGACAGGGGTAGAGTCTTCTACCACAAGGAAGAGACTAGTTGAAACACATCCACTAGGAAATCTCCATGGACAGGACAGTTACCCAGTCACTGTATACTTGATAGGTGCCTTGCATTTTCTTTTCCAGAGGCTTCCCACATGGACTGCGGAAAAGTCACATCTCTCCTCATTTGGTCTAGCGATAAAACTCCCACAGCTGAGTTCTCTGCCTAATTACTCTTTTTCCTCTATCACTTGCAATTGTCCCTGACCCTTTTTGGTATCTATATCCTAGTTCCCATGTCCAAGTTATCCTATTTTTTTTGTTTTGTTTTTTAGATTTATATCTTCAGGTACAGAGTCTAACATGTATGAGATTGCAACCTACTTACAGGCATGAATTAGTCTATTCAAATGGCTATATGGATTTATTGCCCATTGCATAAAAAATCAATGGAACCTAACAAAGAGTGTAACACAACCCTATCCTTTCAAAGTGGAGAACCTACCTTCACATTGACCTAGTCTTCACATGATTGAAAAAAATGCCAAAAATACTGAGATGAGGTCAAGAAAATGTTTGATTACTCAAACACATTCAATATTTGTGGGCCACGTTTACTTTCCATTAGCTAATGCATGCGATTATAATCTTACTAATGATCCATATTATAACTGTTTCTACCTTTGTTTTTGAGAGATAAATTCTAGTCATTAAGAATCAAATGAAACAAAATCCTTTTCCCCCAGCACAGACTGAAGCATATTCATTGCTTGATAAATGTTTTTGACTAAAAATACTCAACTATGCAATAATCATATGCACTTTCAATAAATTATTGGTGATACCTTTTGGTCATCACTTGTCCCACATGACTCTTGACACAGAAGACCCTCCGTGTCTGGATGCCCACACCACAGGTAGCTTCTCCAGTCCAGCCAATGGTTGCATTAAGGGCAGTTACCAATGTGTCTTCAGAACAGGGGCCCCAGGGCAATGTGTCCCAGTAGAGCTGCATACAGGAATGGTCATTGCATAAACGATATTCTTGGAGGGCCTGACTAGGGGGACACAGTTTTCCACCTGTGAAAATCAAAATACAAAAGAATACATAGTTGTTGCTGTTGTTATTACCAGGTTGCTGTTACGTCGTTCTTATTTTTGTTGTTTTTGCTATTTTAATGGTCCAGAAAGATGGTGTTTTTGATACAGGATTCCAAAGGCCCAGGCCTCTGAACCCTTCTGCCCTTTCTAGGGCCATGATTCTTTTGTCCTGAGTAACAATCTGAGGGTAATATATTGTACTTTTCCCTCCTAAATAATAGGCAGCAATACACATTGATTAGACCAAAAACAAAACAACAACAACAACAAAAACCAGATTCTATTTCCCACCTTTGGATCATGTATCTCTGAGATAAACTCCAAAGAAATCTGCTTTTATTTTAGTAACACGATGACTACATAAATTAGTCCGTTAGATACACTAGCCCGTGACCTTAAAGTGGTATTAGGTCAAACATATACACTTACACACACATTATCTATATCTGGCCTCTTTTTCCTAAGAGAGCATTATTTTTCTCAGAGAATCATTTTAAGACACCCATCCTCCATCAAGCAATGCATTTTACTGCAATTTGAGAAATCCAGAAGTGTCTCTTAAAGTTTGGCAGAAGAGAGCCCATCCTCAAACTCTGAAATGATATCTGACAATGTGTTATCCACTGGCAGGGAGACCAGACAGATGTGCATCCTTACACTCTTGGGTGAGTCAGACAATCAAACTTCATTACTGTCTTTTCTTTCACATTTTTATATCCATGTAAAAACTGGCATTTACCTAACATATTGATTTTTTTCCTACTCTTCCACCTTATGATGTTTTATTCAGTGGGCCAAATGCTCAAAAAGATCCGTGACCTTGGTTTTGTTATTCTTGTTATTTTTTTCCCATTAAATACTACTGACTTTTTTCTCCTTCCAGAAATATAAAAGACAAGAGCGTGAAGTAACTGCACTTTAAGAATATGAAAATCTTCATTCATCTTGACCCTGGCCCCATTTTTCAGGATCACAGAACAGAATCTTGTTTCAAAAGGAGCTCCTCACAGCCAGTGGCCACACCACCCTGCTGTTCTAACTGAGCCATAGGCAGACGAAGCCAAGGGAGAGCCTGAAAGAAAGGACATGTGCGTCTGGGGACACACACCATCGCTATAAATGATAGAAACAGCTGCTCCTCCAATTTGTTCTGATGTCACCCGTCTACATTTCCATAGCACATTTTAGCTTCTTCAAAGCCATTTTCAGAGCCTTCATCTATCTTCTTCCCTCTTACAACATGCCAGCATGACAGAACAGGAAATCAGGCCGACGTTAGTGGCAGTTCCTGGTCAAGAAGCCATGTCTCTTGATTCCTCATTTGGAGCTCTTTTTACCAGACATATTCCAATTATATTCCCAATGTATGAGCTACCTGAAGCTGGATGTGTGTCAATCAAACTTTGCTTTTTTTATCCCCAAGAAAGTATAATGAAAAATAACATCCATCTGATTGCCATGGCCTATATATAGGTATGAGCTAAGACAATTCCTGTAAATATAGGACCCAATCTAGATCAGCTAGAGGATTAAAGAGAAAAGGCATGCATGGAAATGAAACTTAGTTTTGATTCAGGCAACAGAGCTATCACCTATCTGTGGCTACTTCTACTCTATGACTTTCTCAATTGCTTACTAGAAAAAAAATAATAAGTTGGCAATTGACTCCACTGTTGAAGCCTTTCCTATTACTCACCTTCTCCAGCCAATGCCAGGATAGTCCTTGACCTGGTCTGTTTCCCATCTGAATTTTTATTTGAACAAGACTGGGAACAGGACGACCACTCTGTCCACTCACTCAGCACACAATCCATTCGGCAGGGAATTTCACAAGGCATCCTTTCAGGAGGCGGGGATGCTGGGCAGAGACTCCCTGATACATCTTCTCCTGTAATCAACCAGATCGAGACAAATGCTGGTTACTGCACAACTGAGGACAGTCCAAGGAACATTTAGGCATGTTGCTTCCTCTGTTACTTCAGTTTAGCCAAGAAGACTTCACCAGGTGTCTAAACCAATAAAGTGTGAAAAATGATGGCTTCTTCAGCAGTTCATAATATTTATGTCAAGAAAAACTGCCAGGAGATCATTTGGCATTTAGAAAGTTAGACACCACAGCAAAACTCTCATTTGTCATACTTCACAGGGACAAAATGGGCTTCTTCCAGGAACAACTGAGCCATGGATGGCTACGGATAGACATGATTGACCTGCTATTGACAACCATGTGTAATAAGTGTATGTTTTTCTGCAAAACGGGCCAGAATAGTCTGTTGGCCTGCAAACCTCAATTTATGTTGAACATTCTATCCTATGCTATAAAGAATTACATCATTCTAATTACCTGTTGGGTGCTTTTATCTCCAAAAATGTAACTTTAGGCAAGGTTATCACATGACGATTCTCTTGTTCTGTTTGGACCTAGTGGTAAATAATCCCAAACCACAATGGAAAGGGACTTGTGGTTAAAATTGTATAATGTTGACACAAAGTTGAAAGCCCACATGAAATTTTCCACATTACATTTATCATTCCCCCTCTGAATGATCTGATGAATTACTCAAATTATATATATATATATATATATATATATATATATATATATATATATATGTATATATATATATATATAGGGGGTAGTTTTGGGGTTTTTTGTTTTTGTATTTACAATGAACAGATGTTAAGACTAAGGGGATCATTTCTAAGTTACTTTTCTATATCTCAAATAACTATAATAATTTAAAAAATTCTCTTTTAGGTTATATAAGAATAGGTCACTATTATAATTCTAGTGTTACTCTTTATAGATAATAGTTCGACTCTTACTATTTGCCCTGTTCACTGTCACCTCATAAAAACAAAAGACATGAAGAATAACGATATAGTTTATAGTTTGAAGTAACAACACAGAATGTGGAATGGCATCTATAGGAAGGAGGCAGTTCTGTCTCTGCGACTTTACACCTGTGGAATTCTCCTGTCATAATCTGCTTGGTGCAAAAAATAAGTACAAAGGGGACTGCTACTTATGGGGCATCTCCTTTGTGCCAGGCACTGTCCTCGTAAGAAGCTCTTGGAGGCAGGTGTAACCCATTTTGTTTTATAGATGAGGAGTCAGTGGTTCCGGAAGGAAAACTTGCTCAGGGTCACGCAGGCCTGAGTTGGGTATCAAATTAAAACTTTCTGACTCCAAAGCTTCTGCTTTTCCCATTAACCACACTGTGTCTAATTCTACAGAGATGGATATTCCTTTGCCGAGGAAGTAAATAAAACCAGCCGACAGTGAGAAAGACTGCTTGGAGGAGAAGACAGTCCACTGTTAACATCTGCATTCATATTTGTAAATGAGGCCAGGCTCATTGCCCCTGAGGTACAAATAAAACTTTTCAAGCATATTATGAGAAGTAATAGAGATTCTAGCAGATAATCAAGCTGAAAGACCAGTTCCAATCATTCTCTTTTCAGTCTTAATCTATTTTCAGGTTGAATCCACACTGTATGTTACACACATATATACATGCACACAGATACTATCTCTCTGCCACACACACACACACACACACACACACACACACACACACCAATACAGCTGAGAGGTAGTACTTCCCCAAGTACAGAAGCAAGGAGACCAAACAAATGCCCAACCTGCATCTAATCAAAAGTTAATTTCCACATTTGTGAACATTATTAACATAATTTTAATACAAGGCGCTTTATTTTTTTTAAGATTATTTATTTATTTATTTATTTGAGAGAGAGAATGAGATAGAAAGAGAGCATGAGAGGGGGGAGGGTCAGAGGGCGAAAGAGGCTCCCCGCTGAGCAGGGAGCCCGATACGAGACTAATACAAGGCACTTTAAAGCAGTGTCTTGCAAAGGACATTTTTGAGGAATAATAGGTATTAGTAGGGTTCTTACAAAAAAGTGGGAGAAACCTGTGAATACTGAGTTAAAACAGTAAAGTTGGTCTCACTACTGAAGAACTACTCAGAGTGTTGAAAATGTCAATGTACAGTGTAAATTTCCTAGGGTGAAAATGGTGGGTAGTGTTTTTCAGCCTTATCTGACTAATGACCATCCTTTTTTCAGAAGAATATCTCCTAGTAGTGGTATTTTTATGAATGTTTTTAGAAAACTCTGCCTTCAAGAGTTATACAATTATCAAGCACTATTTGATGAGCATGTACCATGTCCAAGGTGTATGATGAGGTAAAAATTAGTGAAGATACTATTATTTAACCCCCCTCGAGTTCATGCTTCATATCAGAGATGAGCTATAAACATATACAAAGAAAACTTAGTCCAAACGTAAATGCCAAGTTCCAAAGGTGTGTTTCAAACAGGAAATACTGTTGTAGCTCAGGGGAGAGAAGGTCCTCTGGGGTCTAGCATGATATCAGAAGGCTTTCAACAAGGAAAAATAGAAAGGTAGAAACTTGGTGGCAATGAAAGAGGGTACTTCAGGCAATGAAAGTATCAACGAAAGTATGGTGGTAGGAAAATACCATGTATTTAGAAGACAATAGGGAAGCTGCATGAAGAGAAGAGAAAATCCATATTGGAAGAGTGATTTGACATCAAATTCTGAATGACTTAGACACAACTTCTGTCATCTTTCTGCCTCCCTTAAATTCCCAGTTGCTCAGGTTTGCCAAGACCCAAATTTAACATCCTCTCCGGTCATCACTCGGCACCCTCATTATTCATGTCAGGAGCTCAAATGCTTTGTAAAACCTAAGCTTTCATATAAACTGATATACCTATTTCCTCAGTGCAGTTAAATGTCAACAATCCCACCAACATTTTGATAGCTTGTCTATACAGGCTAATTCAGACATGTGAGCAAACAGATGAGATTTTCTTTAGGGAAACCAAACCACTAGTCGTAAGCAGGGTCTGTAATTTGTGAGTGAGCTGCAGGATGGGATCCTAGTTACAAAGTGTCCTAGCTGGATACAGTTAAGTGTCCACAGGCAAATCCTAAAAAACAAAATAAAATAAAAAAAGAAAAAGGGAGGGGAATCCTAGCACCACTTATCCTCTTGAGTGTGTCACTTAACTTCTTTGAACCTCAGTTATTTCATCTGTAATAAAGAAATAACAACACCTTTCAGGGATAGTCTAAGGATTATAAATCATTTATGCAACATACCCAGCAAGGCATCTAGCATATGGATGGCTCTCAATATATACAAAGCTTTAAAACAAACAAACAAACAAACAAACTGTTGTTTGCAAAGATGTGCTCCACAAAAACGTAATGGCCTTGTTTATCTGAAATATCTAAAGAATGATGTTACAGCCATGGAAAGCACTTGCTTTGCCACTCATATATGCATACAAATAACAACCAACAGCTTCACAGCCTGGTTCACATAAACTATAAAAACTATTTATAATTATCCAGATCATTTTATTTATATGGTTGGTGAATCTAAACCATTTAAGAGCCAAAAATAAAGCACTTGAGCCTGAATAACCTCATCTGCCCATTCACATCAGTATAATTATCTTCCCATTGTACAGAGAGAATCCATCTCAAAAGAAGAGCATTTTTATACTTCCCTGTTTTCATTTTCTTGGATTGATCAATGAGACCAACTGAAATCTCAGGCAAGCATGGAAAATAAAGTGGCACATGGGACAGAAACTTAGCCATTAATAGTGATTTTCACAAGCTCTGATAATCTAATGTCATAATAAAATAGAATATATTTAAGAGGGAAATTGAATTCATCTTTCAAGAAGACTGTGAAATTGCTTCCAGCCCTCATCAGCCTCCCTAGGATCAATAATGACAAACTCCACATTCTCTCCTCACGGAGTATACTTATTTAAACCAATTGTGACTCTGAGAATATGGGATATGATGCTGCTTCAACGTTGCCTCTCCATTTTTTTGAATAATTTAACATGGTGAAATTTACATTGTATAAAAGTAACCATTTTAGAGTAAACACTTCAGTAACATTTAGTAAACCACAATGTTGTGCAACCACCACCTCTATCTAGTTTCAAAAGATTTTCATCACTCCAAAATAAAACCCTTTACCCATTAAGCATTTTCTCCCCATTACTCCCTCTCCTCAGACTCTGGCAGGCATCAAGTTATGTTCTGTCTCTACAGATTTATCTATTTTGAGTATTCCGTATCAATGGCATTATACAATTTCTGATCCTTTGTGTCTGGCTTTTTTCACTTACCATAATACTTTGCAGGCTCAACCATGTTGTACCATATACACTGCTTTATTCCATTTTATGATGGAATAATATTCCATTGTATGTATATACCACAATTCATTGATCCATTCATCTGCTGATGGACATCTTTCGGCTATTGTGAATAGTGCTGCTATGACCATGCTTATATATGTACTTGTTTGCTTACCTGTTTTCAATTACTTTCAGTATATGCCCAGGAGTACAATTTCAGGGTCATATTAATCACTGTTTTGTTTGTGATTCTGGGGACTGTGGCAGAGATGGCCAGATGACTAGGTCTTGGCCATAGTTCACACTACTGTCCTTCTCTCTTCCCATTTCCAGCTAAAAGCAAAAGTACTTAGATGAAGTGAAGATTCCTGAGCATCTGAATACACTCACAATTCCCTAAAAAGGTTTCTTTTTCCAATTCAAATACTACTTAAAGTATAAAGAGCTCATGCAAACTCTATGGCTGCTGGTCAAGCAACCATCTAAATTTAATGCTAATAAGCTATTAGAGTTTGGACTTTCCATAGCAAACTAGTATTTAAACTATACCTATGCTATATACTACATCCTATAACATTCTTTGTTTTGTGACCTCTGAGGAATTAGAATTTAATATTATGAAGTACCATCTATCTTTTAAATTTTTTAAGATTGATCTATTTCTTTTAGAGAGAGGTAGAGAGAGGGAGAAAGAGAGAGAAAGAGCATGAGTGGGGGAGGGCCAGAAGGAGAGGGAGAGAGAGAATCTCAAGTAGACTCCTCACTGAGTGCAGAGCCCAGCAAGGGGCCTGATCTCATGACTCTAAGATCATGACCTGAGCCGAAATCAAGTCAGACGCTCAACTGACTGAGCCATCCAGGCGACCCTATCTATCTTTTATAATAAAAGAACAAACAACTATAATTCTTAGTTTTCTGACCTATATTATGTGTACCAGAAGAGAAAGGATTATAAACAAAATGGAGGAAGAAAAGAGAAACCCAGCTATTCACAATATAATCTACAGTATAATTTGGAAAGTAGACCAACATTTGTCATTATACAAACTTCAAACTACCTTGCTCTCCCCCAAATAATGCACTCTTGGTACTTTATTGATATTTTCTCTTGTATATCATTATACTATCTATGGAAAATAATGAAACAGTTATTGAAAATACTCTACATGTCATAAAATTTTATGTCCTATTTAAATCTCAGAAAAGAATGCCAATAAATGTCGATTAAATGCTTGCCGACAGCTGAGTAAGACATCAACAGATAATACATGGTAAATTTACTAGAATTGATGTGCACTTAATTTCATTTTTAAATTTAAATGTTACTTTCTTAAAGGTAAGCAGCCCCTGGCCACTTCTGGACTGAGACCCTAATTAGCTAAGGAAATGTTTCTATTTCAAATCAATAAAAGATAAAATAAAAGCTAAGGACTAAGCACAATCTATGTGCACCAATGCAATGCCAGCAACACAATGACTGTTTCTGCTTCTTTTGTCACAATTTGAAACGTATTTGTCTACCTAGTTGACACACATTGGAAGACAAAGAAACCCGCTGTTAGGTATTATCAGGGTCCTAATAATAAAAACAAAAGCAACTGCCATAAAATAACATCAGCATCTGGTATTTGAGAAAGCATACAGCGTCTTATACTCTGTGCCAAACACATTAATGTAGGGGTGTACTGAATATTCAGAGTGACATCATTAGTTAGGTACCACTGTTACACCTGAGACACAGGAAGGTTAACAACAACAACAACAACAAAATGCCAAGAGTCATATAGCTAGTAAGTGTCTGAAATGGAACTGGAAATCATATCTGTTAGACATTTAAACTATATTCTTATCTATGATGCTGACTGCTTCCTGGCTCCTACTTCACATGTGCACTCCTCATCACATTACTTCTGGCTGATGCCAAAACATAAAGAAGGGAGATTACACAATCTATTGTCAGCTAACAAATAAATTTAGTATTAGAAAGAATAAGCCCAAAGGGGTGGGCACCTTGATCATCTGGGAATTGCATGATGGGTGGGGCAGAATATGGTAATCCTTTGCAAAAATGGAAATGATAAGTGGATGAAAAAAAGCTCAGAATGGAAGGATGGTAGAATAAGACAGAACGCAAGACCGGATAGGAAGAGGAAAGTAGGGACGCTGAGCAAAAACAGTATAATGTATGGTTAGATAAATAACACAGACACAAGCTAAAACAAAATATATAATAATGATGTAAGGATACTCATAAAGTTAAAAAGAAACAATAAAACTCTAATAGCTAATAAAAGAGAAAGAAAGAGAACATAAGAACAAAGGCTAAGATGAATGGGGGGGAGGGACTCAAAAAAACTGGTAAAAAATAATAACAGCTAAAAATAAGAAGACAATATTTCCAAGGTAAATATGTTTACAGAAGCCAGAAGTTAGCTGAAATTTCATCTACATGGCAGGTGAGCTGCTTGTTCAGAAGCCTAACTGAGCAGCTATATGAAGTTCCCCAGCATATAATAACATCATGAGAGAGGCTAACACTTTGATCGCTTAGAATGTGCCCAGCACAATCTCACATTTTACATGTAGTTATTAAATCATGTAATCCTCAAAGCATTAGTAACAGTAAACTCATGCACTGTATGTAGCAGATGTCAGTTATTACTCTAAGTGAATTACACATATCAGCTCATTTAAACATCACAATACTATGAGGTGAGAACTATCATTATGCTCATCCTAGACACAACAATATTGAGTCTTGGAGAAGTAAAACAACCTGACCAAGGACAAACACAAGTAAAATAGTAGAGCTTGAATTTGGACCTGGGCAATGAAGTTCTAGAGCCTATTTCTTAAACATGATGCTTCATTGACATTCCTTATCTTCTACCCACTCTCAGGACCATTTATGTACGTGGCTCCACAGGCCTGATCCAGTAGAGTCAAGCATAGAGGATTACAATATCTTTAGGTCATGAGTACTGTACTAAGTGTTACTCAGGGTGAGAGAAAATGCAAAAAAGTAGAAACACTAGAAACAAACTAAAATTGCTCAAAGAAAAAACAAAAAAACAAACTAAAATCTAACAACATGTCCTGGCAATGAAATGTCACATTTCCTTGGGCTTACTCACATGTTCCAGGAGAAAGTAACCACTATTTCATGTGTGTGTGTAAAAGGTTTGAAAATTACTCATTACATCTTAGGTATGGGGAAAAAATTACTATATAGTACTGTTTTTGACATCTACCAAAACTGGACCTTGGAAAATAACTTTTTTTTTTTCTAAAAATGACATCAATTTGCTCACAAGCCCCAATTTCTGGTTGGTAGTCGAAGACAGACAGGAATTGGGAAGGGATGGGGAAACATAGATATAGCCATTTAAAGTTCCTACTGAAATATTCCCATTGACTTGGTCTCGGTATATCAGTACCTAGTTTTTAAAGATGAACCTGCTCTACTGTTAATTTCCAGGGTCTCCAACATAGCTTCTGATTTTCTAGTCCACATACGTCATACTCATCTAGACCTGACTCCAAGCTGTGTCCACTTTCCTGGGGCAGTCAACACTTCCACATCCCACACTGGGGCATACAGAGATTTTGGGATGCTCCCATGTCCTAAATAGGCCCAGGGAGACCAGATTGGGAGGGTGGTAAGTAGTGAGCTCTGGTGTCCATTCTGTGCCTAAACACAGTACACCATCATCTCACTGTTGCAGCCCCATTCCTGTATGTGTGGTGCAGGAAACGTGTGTGCAGAGTTGCTTCCCAAAGTGTCAAACAAGGGAACAGTCCCTCTGCTTTTTCTTTCCCTTTAACCTACCTGAAACATCCATAGTTTTCATTTTCACAGCCCAATATTTCATTTGCAAAAGAAGGGAGGGGCAGGGAAACTCATCTGTGTACCTTCTCTTGATATCCTCTCTAGGCTCCTCCTTTCTGGCCCAGGAAACTGGCCAATGTAGAACTCTGGCTGATGCTAAAGCTATATAGAGTCCTTTGGCTTCCCATCTTGATATCTACAGTGAGCTATTTGGAATTTACAAAACACTTCTCTCCCACATGCCTGGCTCTTTCATATGAATCCTGGCTTTCAGGATTATTGCTCTCATGAAAAGAGCTTCAAATGCCATTTTGGGGCACTGACTTACATATCTGTTTGCATTCAAGGTCTAATAATCTTGATCTTTTGGACACAGTGGATAGCTCAGAAATCAGGTGATGTGGGGGAATGGGTCTTGTCCACAATGAAAAAAAAAGCACACTGTTACATCTCAAAACACAATCTGATGACATCATTTAGTAGAGAAACTGTTTGTCATGAGAATTTATAGAGATTCTCTATATTTTTAACAAGATGAATCCAGAATGATAATAATGGGATATATAATGTAGGACATGCTTCTTCAAAAGGGAAAATCTTGAAGTAAATAAACAGTGACTTATAAAGAATAGAATATTTAATGAGAAGTTGTGACGTCTGGATTTGAGTTCTGCCTTAAACGCCTAACCAAAATGTGGCCCTAGAGAACTATTAGACTTTTTTTAGGCTTCGGATGCCTTGGATAAGTGGTAGGAGGGGCACTGCTATCATCCCTGATTATATTATTCGGTCTGGTAATAGATCAAAGAGGCTAATGTAAAATAATACTTTGGAAATTGCAAAGCACCATTTATATATAATGTGCCTTTTTATTATTGGTGAAAATGAGGATAAAGGATATCCCAAATAGAAAAATGATTCAGATCAAAGATACTATCTCTATTCTCCATCCTAATTTTGTCTTAGCTAGAAAAATAAAAGAGGAACTGAAATGAGTATAAAGGCAGAAACAATATTATTCATTTTGTCTGTCTCTCTATCTACCTGTCTATTTATATATCTAGCTATTCAGAAAAGGATCTGGACCAGCTTGAATATGTGGTATACCTTTAGAAAGTACTTCAAGTTGTCTAGAGGTTTGCAAATATTTGAGAACCAATATTTTTAAGTTAAACTGGGTAAGTCAATAGAGTAAACTGATAGTACAGCAGTGAAGGATGATCATTTCTTTCTATATAATTAACCTTCAGAAACATAATTTGAATGCCTGTAAACAAGAAATATAATTTATTTAGCTACCTCATTATCATTGCACAATTAAGATGTTTTCAATTTCTCTGTGACAAATATCACTGCAAAGAATATTCTTGACCATAACATTGATTGATTTCCTAAGAATAAATTTTGAGAAATGGAAAAACAAAGTCAAGGGAAATGAACTTCATTAAGGTACTCACACGAGAAAACTTGCCAATGTGTGGGTTTTTTCATTATTTATCATTATCCACAAACTTTTTAATTTACAAACAATAAAATTCCCTCTGTATTGTACAGTTCAATGGGTTTTGACAAATGCATAGAGCCTTGTACCGACTACCATTATCATGATACAGAACAGTTCTATCAACACAAACATATCCTTGTGCTGCCCTTCTGGGGTCAATCTGTCCCCAGCAATCCTAATCCCTGGAAATCATTGATTTGTTCTTTGTCTCTATAGTTTTGCTTTTCTCCCCCCAGAATGTCATAAAAAAAAAATGGAGTTATACAGCATGTAGTCTTTGTAACAAAGTGCATTTGAGGAGCAACCATGTTATTGCTTGTATCAAGAATTTATTTATTTATTTATTTATTTATTATTTATTTATTTATTTTTGATCTGAGTAGCATTCCATTGTATGGATGTAGCACATTTTGTTTATCCATTCCCCCTGCTGAAGGACATTTGGGTTGTTTCCACATTTTGGTGATTATGAAGAGATTCACATAGATTTTTATATGAATATAAGTTTTCATTGGGGGGCATAAATAATTAGGTGTTCATTGTAACACTAGGTGATATGTACGTGTAGATTTTATAAGAAACTGCCAAGCTATTTTCCAAAATGGCCATACCATTTTGCCTTCCCATCAACAATGTATGGAGATTCTAGTTGCTCTGCATTCTTACCAATGCTTGATAGGACCATATTTTTTGGTGTTTAATTTTCATCATTCTTATAGGGGTACAGTGAGATTACACTAAAATGTTGATTTATATTTTCTTAATGGCTAATGATGTTGAACATCTTTTCGTGTGCTTGCTTGTCTTCTCTATATTTTCACTGGTAAAGTGTGTATTCAAATCCTTGACTCATTTTGTAATTGGGTTTTGCTGTAAACTGAACGTTTGTGTTCCTTCAAAATTCATATACTGAACCCACAATGTGATGGTATTGGAAGTGGGGCCTTTAGAAGAAAATTAAGCTTAGATTTTCATGACAAGGGGAACCCTCATGATAAGATCAGTGTCCTTATAAGAAGAAAAAGAAGAGCACATGGTAAGAAGGTGTCCGTCTCTAAGCCAAGGAGCAGGTCCTCACCAGATACCAGATATGCAGGCATCTTGATCTTGGACTTCCAGAACTGTGAGAAATAAATGTCCCTTGTTTAAGCCACTTTATCTGGTTTTGCCAAAGCAACCGAAGTTGACTAAAACAGGTTGTTTGTTTTCATATTGTTAGGTTTTGAGAGTTCTTTATAAAGTCTGGAATTGAGAGGATGTGACCACTGGTAGACCAGTGAGCTGGACCCATGCAATCAGAGGCTCCTCACTCCCTCCTTTGTCCTTGGAATATGCATTCCACTTGCCTTTTCCTTTCCCAGAGGCTGACCCAAAAACATGGCTTTGCGATACTGATGCAGTATTGAGACCATCTGGACTGAATACATGACTGAACCAACCCATTTAAGGCCTCTATATAAACTTTAAAGATTTGGCAGGCAGGTGTATAAATCTACTCATCTTGTAGCTGCCCAAAACAAGCCTTGTATGTAAGGTCCCTCACTCATTAAACCTACCACCTACCAATCCGAAGTGGTCTTCCTCCTTCTTCCATCTCTTCCTGCCCTCCACATATGGGGGCCAATTTCAGATCACACCTGAGAAGCCCCAAGGAGCTTGTGAACTAACAGTTGGTGAGCCAGCCAGGAAGGAGGCATCCGCATGAGTTGGCCATCAACCTCTATGTGAGGAGGAGGGGCCCATATATTAGATGCTTGTGGACTATTATGAGACAACAGGGGTGATTTTTTAACACCCCTGTGTGAGATTTGTGCACAGCGCACCGCAGCTCAGAAGAGAACAAAGGGTGCTACGGTGGGCTGGCCTCTACTGTGTGCAGTTCAGCTGGCCACTGAGGCCCCACTAGAGGCTGCAGCTCGGGTTCCGGAGTTGGAGGAAGAGCTGAGGATACAGAAGGACGGATGGTCATCCAAAACTCTGCCAGCTTCAGGGATGGTCGACAAGGTGGGGGAGCAGGATCATCAGCTGGAGACCTTAGTGTGCCCTTCTGCAAAGCCAGGAGGGCAAAACCTGCTGCAGTTAAAGTCCAAGCACTTGTGACAAAGCCTGATTGGGATGCTAAGTGGTGGAATCCCTGGGAAAAGAGGAGAATGAAGAGGGGGATGTTGTGATTGACAGTGAACAGGGGAATGTCCCATGCCCTCTGACCACTGATACAAAGGAAAGCAAAAGCATAGCAACGGCCACCCCAGGCAGTGGGGCAGCCCCCAATTCAGGAAACATTCTTGATGAGAGAATATATGCCTACCAACTTTACTGATACAGCTGCCAAGTTCCAATGAAAAGCCAGGGAAAGTGTCCAGACGTGGTTAGTGCAGTTATGGGATACAGGGCACCATAGCATTTCTCCACAGGGCAGAAAAAAGAGAGAGATAGTGTAAAATACCCCATACATCCTGCCTTCTGGCAGCACCCGCATGGAAGTAGGAGGATTCAAGGTACTCACTCCCTTATACATTGGATTATTCTACCCTGCACCGAGGCTTGGCCCAATGAGGAAAATCTATAAGGGAAGTACAACAAATTCTTGGGGAGTTGGGAATGAGACAGGCCATCTACACCCTGTCCTGATCAGGCCACATTCACTACAGGAATGAAAGCTAAGATACTCCAGTCTGCCCCCAGTATCTGGTATGAGACACTGATATACATGCTGAGCCCAGTTGTAAGACAAGACATTTATGGTGTTGAGCAATCCATTGCTGATCTGGTGGGAAGTGACAAATTCCAGGAATGCACATGAGCTCTGGAGAAAACCCAAGACAGAGGGAGTTCAGAATGCCAAAAGGCTATCCCACTTGGCTGTAAAGGGTCAGGTAAAGATAACCCTAAAGCAATGACCTCATTGCTGCAGGCCCCTCATGTAAACAGATAGACTAACAACCTAATGCTGTGTTGGTTGGCCTATGGGAAGCCTTAAAACCTGGACAATAGTTCAGACCTGCCCCATCTACCCCTACCACCCATGATGCCTGACCTGCTCCAGCAGAGGCCTCACAGATATAGTCCTGTTTGGTGTGAGTGCCTCCCATGTCCTGGGGATAGGATGCAGACCAAGACTGCCTCCAGGTGAGAGCCACTGGAGACTGGAGACCTCATGTTGAGTTCAGTATTCACTAGTCCTCCAGAAATACACAAAAGGTGACAGGTATGGAGGATATAGGAGCCGCATATACTCTAATACACAATAACCCTCAGAAGTTTTCTGGTCCTTCAGTGCCATCAAAAGGGAGGACAAAAAGTTATAGTCAGGAAGGTCCTTTTGACACTGCAGATTGGACATTCTCTCAACTCACCACCCCCCCCATATGAGGCTTTTATCTCTCCAATACCAGAGAATATATTGGGCACTGATATCTTACAAGGTCAAACTCTGCAGACCTCTATCAGTGAATTCCACCCCAGGGTTAGAGTCATCAAACCAATGTTAAGAGGAAATGCCAACTGGCAGCCAGTAAGCCTGCCATCCCCACAAACAGTGGTAATTGTCACACAATATAAATTGCCTGGGGGCATAAGGAGGTTGGAGAAACTATCTAAGAACTGCACTGAATGATTGTTGTACATCCTGTCCATAGTTCTTTCAATAGCCTGGTACAGCTGGTAAAAAACTACCAAGTTTTTTTTTTTTCTCAGACTACCAAGAATTGAACAAGATAATGTCCCCTATGCATGCAGCTGTGCCCACCATTGCCACTATTTGAGATGCCTTTGCCAGGGTCATAGGAGTGCACCATGCTGTCCTGGCAAATGCCTTTCCCAATATACCCCCGGCCATCACAAAATCAATTTACCTCTACGTGAAAGGGGCAAGAGTGGCAAGAATGGACTTTTCAAGTGCTTCCCCAAGGTTACCTGCACAGCCCCACCATATATCATGGGACCCGTTCCCGTTTTCCTTCCCCACATTAGTAAAATAGACCCATGACATTGATGATACAATGTTAACAAGTGAAGACTGCCTCTGTGGCAGGACACCCTGCAGGCTTTGCTGGAGTATCTGTGAGGGAGAGGATGGGTGTGGGAACCCACAGAAATTCAAGACCCAGGAACCATCTGAAGGTTTTTGGAAGTCATCTGGTCAGGGGAGGTGCATGTTGTCCCAGAAGCTGTGACTGATAAAATGTAAGCTCATCAAACCTCTAAAAATGTGAGTCAGAGCAAGACTTTACAGAGATTTGGGAGTTTTGGAGGACAATTATTCCCCACTTGACACAGTGCCTCCATCTCTTATACCATCTGGTAAAGGAAGGACATATAAGGGACTAGGAATCAGAACAGTAAGTTGCCTTTGAGAAGACAAAACTCTAATGAAGCAGAGTAGAGCTCTGGTCATCTCTCAAGCAGAGCTACCATTTGAGTTACATGTGTCCGTGACTCTGGAAGGTATGGGTTGGGCACCTTGGCAGAGAGAACGGAAGGAGAGAGTACCCCTAGGATTTTGGTCCTAGCTCTGGAAGGGATCAAAAACCTGTTATGCCCCATAGAGGTAAAGCTCCTAGCAGTGTATAACAGAGCTCCTGCAGGTTGAGCCTCCCTCAAAGGAACAGCAGCATATCAAGGTAAGAACTTCCCTTCCTATCAAGGGTGGCTTGAGAATATGTCCCATCAACCCACCTCTGCCATGGTTCAAACCCTTCTTGGCTAAGTGGCAAACTGATTTGCAGGAGAGGAGCACCCTGTCCACCAGCCCACTGTCTCTAGAAATGTGTAGATCCTCCAAATGCCCCTGTCCTTCTTACTGTGGCGGCCCCTGTGGCCTGTATAGAGGGAGTGGAGGAAACTGATGAGGGATTGGTAAATTGGTAAATTGATTGTATTGGCCCTGGCCCCCGCTGGATGAAGTTTCTAAATATGTCCTGGTTTGTGTGGACACTGCATCGGACCTAACCCAAGCTTTCCCTTGTCACCATGCAAAGTAGGTTGCCATCGTTAGGGGGTTAGAGAAGAGTACCATGTATGGATGTGCTTGTTGAACAGTGACCAGAGGTCACATTTTGAAGGTCATGATATGCAAGACTTGGCAAAAGAATATGCCATTAAATAGAGGTTCTTTCTCCCCTACAACCTGCAAGTAGCAGGGTTGGTAGAGAGAAAAAGTGGAATATTAAAACAGCACATTAAATTAATAACAGGTAAAACCGCCTTGACTGGGTGGACTGTCCCAAGTACTGTCCCAAGCTTTAATACATCTGAATGATCAACCAGTAGAGCCTGTTGTTCCATATGCCTGACTGGGGACCTCTGCTGAGGCACCAAATACCATGAAGGTGTATGGAAGTCTCGGGAAACAGTCATTGCTCCAACTCTCACTGTGGATCAGCATGCTGTGCTGCTGAGAACACCAAGCCCCTTCACGCCAGAGAAAGGAGTTATCTACAGGGATCTGCAATGGGATGGGTGTGTTACTTTGTACCCCTCAGTAAGGGGTACTCAATCTCCATTGGGACCCCACTGTCCTGCTGTAAGGTGACCTGTTGAAATGCGCTAGAGCTGGAATGGAACATGACCCATGAAAGAGGGGAGAAGGGAAGGGTCCTGGTCTGGCCTATCGCCCCCAATCCATCTCTTCATACTTGACAATGCTGCCTCCTCCAGCCAACATGTGTGGTGTGCACAACCAGGTCACGTTCCTCAAGTTGCTGCCACATTAACATCTAAGGATTAGGCCACAGGTGTAATTTTTATAGAAGAAGGGCTTCCTATGCAAGTTCCTATGAAATATTTGTCTTTTTGACCTTAGACGTCTGCCGCTCCTATGGCATCTGGTCACAAGATGGGCACCTGATAGAAATACTTTTCTACAGTGGACCCACTTGTATGGCCAACAAAGGAATCAACACAACTGTTGAGTATGTGGGCAGCTGTCCCTCTCTAGCTTGCCAACTTGCCATGGTGGTATTGCCACTCCAGGGAGGGGGCTGGAAAGCTCTACAGCAATACATTAAGGAAGAACCAGTTAGGACTAGTACTCTTAATTCATCTGCTATCACCAATACTAGTCAAGAAATCTGTGCCACACACTACCAGTAACAGTGGGCCCAGGTCTTCCTCTACTGTCAATCAAACCACACAGGCAGCCCATCAAACTGCTGACCAGAAGCGTCCTAAAAACACCATCATCAAAGCCATGGGTGGTTATGCTCAGATTTGGGACAGGTCTATGTGGCTTACCCCAGGTTATGGACACTAAACACCTGGGTAGCCCTATGTTAGGAACAGAAAAATCACCCTAGACAGAACCAACTCAACCGTACAAGAAATATGGGATGGACATCACCAAAACTATATAGTCATTCTGTCATATTAGAGGATAGTGGCTGGTTTGGCACTGACTGGGACAGCTGCCAGGTACTTATTAAGTAGCCCCGAACGGGAGCCAGTGGTTATGTGGCACAAACTCTTGGCCGTGGCTTCCACCTGCGTGGTTGGGCTGCTGCACCCTGGGTTTTCCCTGGACATAGGAGAGAATCCACCCCACGTTAACAATTGCCAATCGCCCTCTCCCCAAGGCCAGAGGGGCACAGTCTGTTTTCCACTGATCTGATCATTGGATGCCTTCTTTGCTTTCCCACCTGTGGCCTGGGGGATGTTACAGCACATATAGAAGCCCTTACTAAATCCACCGGAGAGCCTTACATCATAGCCAACCAAGTCTGTCCTTCCTGAACACTGAAATGCCTCTAATGAGAAAAGCAGTCCTCCCAAACAGGATGGCCTTGGACATTATTCTACCTCACACGGAGGCACCTGTGCTCTTCTCCAAACAGAATGTTGTGTGTTCAACCTGAGGAGTATGCTAATATAGCATCTTTATTAAATCACATGAGGACACCCTGAATGATCTGAGCTCCAGGCTAGAGGACTCAATAAATCAATGGAACAAGGGGCTCTTGGTGGAAACAGTTGTCACTGATTTTGAAAATCAGTGTCTTAATCTATGTTTTCTATTGCATGTGCCTGTATCATCACTGTGGCATCTGGCATCTGCCTCCAGTGTAGCCACATTGTTGCCAAAGAAGCCACCTCCATGCTAGTGACTCCTCAGAGCACACTGTGGGAGGAGGCACTGTGGGACATCGTAAGAGCTGGTCACAAGGGATGGAGTGTTGCAGGAGGTCATGAAGAAGTCTTAACTGCTGGGTGACCTGTGAGCTGGACCCAGGCAACTAGATGCTCCTCACCCCCTCCCTTGACCTTGGAATGTGCATTCTGCTTGCCCTCTTCATGCCCAGAAGCCCAAGGACACAGCCTTGAGACAGCGATGTGGTAGTGAGACCACAAAGACAGTATATGTGACTGAACCCACTTAAGAACTCCATATAAATTTTAAGATTTGGCAGGCAGGATCAGAAATCTCATGTTGCAGCCACCCAATACAAGCCCCGTATCTAAGTTCTCTTTGCTTATTAAAAGTGGTACCTACCAATCAGGAATGGCCTGCCTCTGTCTTAGGTCTCTCCCTGCCCTATGCTTACAGGGGCCAGCTTCAGATTATATCCAGTAAGCTCCTGGGGTTGCAAACCAACATCTGGATACAAGTTCTTTATCAGACTTGTGATATGCAAATATATTCTCATAGTCTATGTTTTCTCCCCCATTTTCTTAAGAGTATATTTTGCAAAGCAATTTTTTAAATTTTTAATTAAAACTTTAATTTTAGATCTAATTATGGATTGTACTTTGGTATCATATCCAATTTCCTTTTAGGAAGACAAATGTTCAAGAAGGAACAGAAAATACATTTACTGCTACAATCAAAAAATGTGTTGAAATTTACATATTAGGACCTAAAATTTCATAATTGTGGATATTGTGACTTCTCCAACCAGCATGCCCTGGTGCATAAGTTTTTCACATTTGGTGCTAAAGCACAGCTTTTCCATGGCAAATATTTACTGCTATAACTAAGAGTTCAGCATTATAATATACTGTGATGCAATGGACATGAGCTTCTGGCTAAATCAACATTTATATAGTACCCAAACAGTATAATATACAGTCTGTGAAGATGGCACTTTGTATTTTATAAGATTGTCCCAAATATCTAACACAATGTCAAGCACAAGTAGGTCTCAATAAATTCTGGATGAAGGAATGAATGAGAAGTAGAGGGAAAGATGTTCAGTCTATTTAAGGTATAAACTATATCTTATGCTTTTGTAGAAAGCACCCCAACCCGTACTCCTGACAGATTCCTGTGATAAGTCCATGTGGAGACATCAGGCACTAACTAGGAAACAATTCCCAAAAGTCAGGTTCTCAACCCCAACATTAACTGAGAAGCAGTATATCATAATGGACTCTGGAGTCAGACTGCTTGGGTTCAGATCCTACCCTTCCCACTTATTTGCCAATACTTAACTTCTCTGTGCCTCAGTGTCCTCACCTGTACAATAAGAACTTCTAGTTCATGTGTGACTGTGAGGATCACAGTAGCTTTTTCATAGCACTCCTATTTTCTCTGGTTAATGTAAAAAAAAAAATCATCTGATATATGCAAAGCCCTGAGCTGAGAACCTACAACATAATAGCTAATATAATAGTTATGATATAATTGTGATAGTAACATTTTGAAAGCTACAGACCATGGTGAACTATATTCATTCCAACAAATTTTTAAGCTTAGGCTTCTGGGAAGCTTGCCTTTGAATAAAGTATAAGAAAGGCAAGATAAAAAAATAAGTAAATAAATAAAAAATAATAAAATTAAAAAATTAAAAAAGAAAGGCAAGATAAGTGTGCCTTTTTCTCGAGTTGGTATATCCCTCTTCTTTTCTGTTTGAATTACATTCCTGCTACCATAGGAACTTTAATACCAGTTCTTCTCTTCAGACCTTGCATAATTTGGGATCTATAAAGAATATGTCGAGTTCACCAACATCTTTTAAGGATTTTGTACTAGAGAACAATTCTACAAAATCGCAACATTTTAAAGCAGTCAAATATCCCTGATTTTATTATTCTCAGAGGACAACCATAATGTTTTCCTTTAAAGAGCGTTGTTGATGCCATTTATGGTACTTGATCTCCTGGCTATTAAACTGTTCCTATTCGATTTTGCAGAACATGGCAGGTGTCTAATGACTACTTTTGTACCTTATTGAGGAAGAATCATAAAACATCAAACCACAAAACTACACTGAAGGTTTGCAGTATTGAACTTGTAGAGAATCATGCAATATCATTTTCTCACCAAAATGTTGCAAATTAATTAAGATCCTAAAATAATGACTGTATACGCTTTTCCAATTTGTTTTACAAACTCAGTTCAGATATAGGATTACAGTACCATAGACCAGAGGGCACACACATTGATGCTCAGAATATGTTCCATTACCCATCAGAATTGGAGATCCAGCAGAAAACAGAAAGCTTTTAAAAGCTTAGTTCAGTCTCTCATAAAGCCAGACAAATGAAAAAAAAAAAAAAACTCTGAATGAATATTAGGTAGATAATAATTAGAAAAAATGGAATGTTAAAAGGTGAGCATTAAAGGTTTATTAAAGTTCTTAACCAAGTCAAGCTGATGTCAGGTGAAAATATGCAGGTATGACAAATAAAAATGTTTTCACCTAGATTAATTACATGGATGGTATGAGGTCGATGAATATATGGATTTCCACTATTACAATTTTTACGTATTCTACCTCAGTAATATCACCTTAAGATTGATATTGACTCTCTCAGCGATTGAATGGATTCTAAAGTAGAATAAACCCTATCTCTATTTGTCTATCTTCCCCAAACTGATCTACTAGTTATAATGACAATTCAATTTAGCACTGTCATTTTTCCAACCAATCTCAAATAGTTCAAAAAAAAGCCAATAAATGAAAACTTAAGTAAAGCTTAAAATATAAATAAAATGTAGCTGAGATATTTCAAAACAGAAGGGTGAATTTAAGCAAACATCCAAACATCATTTTATATCATTGCCGAATTCTCCTCTTATGCCAAATATTGCATAAGAGTAACTGTGACATTTGATTCAACCTGTGTACTCAAAATAATAAAAGCTGAATACAGACACTTGAAATCTATGTACTCCTTTTTCTTCTGCAGTGAGACCAAAAAGAAACATGTTCTTATTTCATGAAATAAATATTATTTTATTGGGTGTCTGCTTTACTTAAGAGGTCAAATCCTTAATTAGATCATTAATAATTAAGTTGACATTTACTGCCTGCAAGGCATGGTTTCTTTGGAAGCAATTTAAGAACGTGAGATATTTCTGATCATTTATCTTATTCTAACTGGCCCACTGGTTAGAAGAATAATTTTCTAATCCTTCTAGGCAGTTAAACTAGCACTTATTAGGTTATTTGTACATAGGTACTTTTTTCCTGAGACGACATAAATGAAGGGAAACATCTGCTCAATAAATTTAAAGTTGTGGAATGTCTTAAGTCTTTAACCCATTATATTGCTTGCTTGACCAAAGAAAATGATATATCTCATGCATTTCTGAATCCCCATTGCCTAGAAGAGTATCTCCCTCATAGTAAGTATTCAATGCTACTCGAGCTAATTGAACTAAAGTAAGTATAACCGAGCTAAAGAGATGTTTAGAGTCTGAGACATTTCTGACACCCATAGAGCTGGCACAAACTGAGGAAATTTTAAAATGGTTAGGAATGTACTAACATTCCTATATCTGAATGAAGTTCTACTACTATGAGTAAATACATTAGTTTAGAAGCAGAAAATCTTGGGTTTGAATTCTGGCCAGTCCTTAATAGTTGTGTGCCACTGGATAAGTTCGTTCAATTCTTTACATGTTGGCTTCCTCATCTAAATATGTGTATAAGGATTCTTACCAATATATCACAGGAGTTATGTGATGATTCAGTGTGATAAGACTGAAGTAACAGGCATACAGTAAGTGTTCAATATGTTTCGGTGATGATGATGATGATGACAATGTCAATGGCAATGACAATGTATGTCTACCAACCTCTATTAATGCCTTGATATCTTGCATAAGTTCATTGTAGATACCTACAATCGAGTCTGATAAAGTCTGAGAAACAAACAGGGTTCTAGAGGGGAGGGGGTAGGTGGATGGGTTAGCCTGGTGATGGGTATTAAAGAGGGCACGTACTGCATGGAGCACTGGGTGCTATACGCAAACAATGAATCATGGATCACTACATCAAAAACTAATGATGTAATGTATGGTGATTAACATAACATAATAAAATTTTTTTTAAAAAGACTACTTTAGCATAGGAGAAGATTAAGAAGGAATGTGGAAAACAATGGGCATACCATAAGGCATTTATGGAAAGCCTTGTGAGGCATCATCTGATTTGTCAGTTTGTTTGCTTTGGCAGTGGACTTACTTGTCCAGGATTTTTATTTTGCTTGGGGTAACATTCCACTAGCATACATGCCCTCAGGGGTAGACTCTGAGAAACAATGCTGAATAGCAAGAGAAACATGTCAAATAGAAACTTTTGCAACAGGGGCTCTCATTTAGGTAATCAAAAATGACAGAAAGAGACAAGAGAGGATAACAGAAGATTCAAAAAAGAATAGTTAAATTTTCATCACACATACCTTGGAAGACATAGGAACAAATTTGCCCTGAAGGAGTTGAGGGAGGTAACTTAGATAGTGCTATCAGAGCATCTGTAAAAATATGAACACTGCCATGGGCAGTGAGCATCTGCTTACAGACCTGTCCTCATGTGACTTTCCAATCTAGTTTGTGGAGATGAGCCAAAGCTCAGGAAACCACATTTGCTTTCCCTGGGAAATTTCAAAAACTGTGAGAGCCTAATCATCAACCTGTTCTATACATCAAGCCAAAGCCAAGCTGACTAGCAAGAGCTTGCTGGGTATGCTAAACCCATCCTTGGACATTTGGGTAGCATGGTGCACTTTGGTCCAACTCAGAAGTAATTGTACATCACTTACTGCCAGACTGTGCCAGAGGTTCCTATAATTTCATATGTATGAAATGTCAGCAATGTGGAAAAGGAAATCTGTTCAGTTGCCCTCATTCATTGCTTTACCTAATATCTCAGGCCTGTGAAAATGTCAATCTATTCTTCCAAACTACTATGTGTAAATGTAATAATTTGCCTCAAAATACAAAAAGGCCCAGAGTTATAGAAAGTAACACTGTTTCTCTTAGAAAATATTCTTCAATTCTCTTCACTATTCAGTTACGATGGAAGAGAATATCCTGACTACTGCTTTTGGGCAGAAATTTTTATACTGACGCGTGCAGAGGAGTAAGTATGTAAACAGAGAAAAATATTAAAACTTTCAATGTTAATCTATATTTTAATACCCAAGCACATCTTGACAAACTTTCAAATACAGAACGCATGAAATTCATAAAATATATATAAGTGGGATTGCATTACTGTTTCTAATTTATTTTCCCCCTCAACAAAATTCTGCCTTTGAGTTCTTATTTATTATGCCGTTTATTCAATTGAGTACCTAGGCAGAAAATACAATAAAGCTTTGCTAATTTCATAAAATATTGAAACACTGACACTGCAAATAGAATTTCACTATCTTTATGTACTTCTGGGCCTATCTCACAATTTAATCTAAAAACCTAGTTAAGGAATGCATAATTTCCTAGACCCTTATTCTGATAAATTACATTCAGCATCTCAGAAAAATATTCATATTCAGAAATAGCATTTCTACTTTTCAAAAGTAGTCAAAGAGCTAATTCACAAAGATTAAGAGATTAAAGAAGACAACAAATGTGGTCAACGTCTTGACATATTTCTTCTTAAGTGTGTCTCCTATCCTCTTGCAAGGTTTAAAATTGAGTTGAAATCTTGCCAAAGACTACTTCTAGGTGGTCATGTTTATTAGGGAAGCATTTGAAACCTTATTGTACTGTCCTAACTTCCTAATCATCAGATCTCCTTTTGTTCCTGAGGCATATGGAGCTCTCCAGGTCAGCACACTCCTCCCTACATTCCAGAAGGCAAACTCCTTATTCCAAATAACTCCTCTCTCTAGAGGGACTTCACTATTAGTTTTCAGAACTCATATAACCTTTTTGGAATCCTTAGCTTTTGTAGAAAAGGATGAAAATAATTTCAGTTAAAATGCTTGTATCTCTCTTTACTTTTTATCAAAGCCAGGACTTTAAAGACTTGCATATATGTTATATACCATGCTAGAGATGCTTATTAGAGTTCATATTCTTATTTTAATAGCTGGATTTGTTCCATGTTCCCTGATTCAGCAACCTTATCATCCAAATGTAGAGAAGATGGTAAACAGAAGGAAAATCCAGGTAAAAGTACATAAATAGGTATAATAACAATATCAAGAGCTTCTTATTTCTTTTTTTTTCCTCTGAGGGACCAGTCTTTATTTTGCCTTGTAATGCCTACATGTAATAATTTTTTTCTAATATTATTTTTAATGATTATATTGTTAGATTTATTTTTATTTTATCTTATTAATTCAAATAATTAACATATATTATTTGTTTCAGGGGTCCAGGTCTGTGATTCATCAGTTTTATATAATACCCAGTGCTCTCCCTCTCTGGTTTCATCTTGTTTCATTTTTAATTCTCTTTCATCTTTAATTCTCTCATCTTTAATTCTCTTCCCCTAAAAGCTTCTTATTTCTTTTTTTTTTTTTAAAGATTTTATTTATTTATTTGAGACAGAGAGAGAATGAGAGAGAGCACATGAGAGGGGGGACGGTCAGAGGGAGAAGCAGACTCCCTGCCGAGCAGGGAGCCCGATGCGGGACTCGATCCAGGGATTCCAGGATCATGACCTGAGCCGAAGGCAGTCGCTTAACCAACTGAGCCACCCAGGCGCCCAAAGCTTCTTATTTCTTAAAAAGAAAAAACACCTACATGGGAAAAGCATATATACTACCATTTACACATAGAATCTATGAGATAAGGTTATTAGCTAGAATCAGAGCCTTCAACTTAATATTTTATTTCTTTTCCTCCCACCTGAACCATACTGACATGCAAATTCTAACTCCGAATAAAATGTTATTATTATTATTATTATCACATGAGACTGAATTTACTATAAAAGAAACATTAAAAATATCCTTTTTGATATTGAATCCATGTCAATAGTCTTCCTTGTTTCTCTTTCTATTATGTTAACTTGATTTTCCAAACATTCCAGGAAGCAAAATACAGTTATCCTGTTAAAAACAAAAGCATACGTATTCTCTAAAGGGTATGTGCAATACATACATATATATATGTCTGTTTTCTTAGGTGTATATCTGATATATCCACATTTATATCAATCATAGTAATTATACACAACAAAAATAACTTTAAAAAATGCTTTTCTATAGCATTTGTTTCAGACATTTCAGACATTATGCTTTGATGACACATGTGAGCAAATAAAACTGGCTGAGGTCTTTGATTTAACTTTGGTTTTTAGTCTAACTTTTTTTGTTTATATACATGAAAAAGAGATGATGAGACTTTTGACTATACTTTTAAAAATTAAAAATAATCTAGGGGTTCCTGAGTGGCTCAGGCAGTTAAGCGTCTGCTTTCAGCTCAGGTCATGATCCCAGAGTCCTGGGATGGAGTCCAAGTCCGGGCTCCTTGCTCAGTGGGGAGTTTGCTTCTCCCTCTCCCTCTGCACCTACCCCCCCCAGCTCATGCTCTTTCTCTCTCTCTAATAAATAAATATTTTTAAAAAGTTAAAAATAATCTAATTTTGAACAGCACTGATATTAATTATAGAGCCTATTAAATAAATGGTGATCCTAGATATTAAAACCATAAACAGAACCTGAATCCACGGCTTCTGCATATTAAAACTCCATCCTAATGCAATAAGCGGATTCTAAAAATTTCGCTCACATATAATACAGATTTGCATTACTGTGTGGTTAATGGAATGACTGAGGTGTGCCTGGGCAGTTAGGTAGCTGGGTGTTCCCAAATCTGGCTCTGTGGTCCAACTCTGCCTGCCATTTACCATCACCTGATGGCTGGTGTCTATTTCGGTTTATATGAGGATGAGAACAACTCCAGGTCTTAAGCCTGGCTGAGATTTCCAGGAGGAAGATCGAGATTTCAAAATGGGGCTGTTAGTGTTGGTTTTGTCAACCCAATCTGACTGGAAGAATACTGGGGATGAAGGATCCATTCTCTGTTTCTCTACGTGAGTTTTTGTTTTAGATTTAGTAGTTAATTACATATACTATGTATAATACATGTGATCATCTGCTATTTTATATGCTGTATCATACTATGTATGATGTATTAATTATGTATGTATCAACTATATTAGAGCATAATATAAGCTGTATTATAGTACATACTATATAAACCTAACATTAACTTAATGTTGTAATCTAAAAATACATCTTATATATAACCTTATATTATACAGGTTAGTCTAATTTTAAATAATACCAAATATATAATATATAATATACTATATATTATGCTATTATATATTATAATTATCTGCTAATTTAGTAAGAAATTCAAGTGGAGGGAGAGAGTTGGTGATGTACAGCACCAGATATAATGAAGATTTGTCAGCTATATATCAGATATTGGGTATCTACCTATCTCTCTATCTACCTACCTACCTATCTACTTACCTATGTCACTGGAAAATAAATTTTAAAAGTACTCATAGAAAATTTTGAGCGCTTATGTGCTCTGTCAAAGAGAAGCCAGAGATGGACAGTAGTTAAAACAGTAAACACTGAATAAAGTAGTCTTGCAATAGTGGGGGAAAGAAACTTGCATACAGAACTGGGCTGAGGTCTGAATACAACAAGGAAAAATGGAGATTTATAGCCAAGGAGCGGAGTGGGAGCTGGTGGATAGAAAAATTACTAAAAAGGTAATATAATTCTTGTTAAACTGACCTAACAGAATCTTCCTGAAGACAGGCCAGGATGATCAGATATCACCTGGGGGAGGATGGAAGATGAGGAATCTGGTCAGATATCAATCAGGTATCAAGTGTGGGGATTCTCTGTAAACTGACTGAGCAGGATTCCTGCTAACACTGGACTCTACGAAGATGGAGCCTGAAGTCCAAGGTGGGGCCTAGCTGAGAAGAGGGCTCAGATAAGCCTCACTAAACTTGGCCAAAGAAAGAAAAAGAAAATCTTCATTGGCTCCTAATATGCTAACAGTCCTCAGTGTATTTGGAATTACCTCACAGCCTACTTCAAATTCAGGCTTTCAAAGCTACTACATACTTGACAAGGTTTCCCTACGACTGTTTGTTTGGCATACAGATGTTAACTTAAGGAATTTGGAACAATTTCTGCTAAGGCAAATGCCACAAATCTGGGTCTGAGTTGAACTACATTCTTGTCCTTGACCCTTTACTCAGGTATCAACTATCAAGGAGAATATTCTAGTTCTTATTTTGATTCCTAGGCCATAATTCTATATCACTTGCTATTCTCTCCCAGGCCTTCTCTTCATAGCATCTCAGTCTCATCCCTAGGGCTGTCCTCAATACTCAGTGCATCTTTTTACATATTCACAGACTTAGGTCTCATCTTGAAAATACTTTATATTCATGATTGACTATGGAATGCCCTGAGCAATATAATTTCTGAACTAAAAGTCACAGGACAAATGTGATATTCTTTGGGTAGCAAAGAAAACACCAACATAGAGATGAGGCCTACCTTAAAGAATTTGTTATTTCCCTATCAGCTCTCAGTACATTCCACTCTGAAAGTCACTGGTCTCTATTCAGACAAATTTGCTTTAAAATTTGCTTTAAAATTATGCTACATACTGTTTCTCTTGGATACATTTTCAATCACCCAGTTTGACAAAAATATTGACAAATCAAATTAGACCCTAAATAATTTTCAAGCATTTTCAAATTTTGCCAAATATTGGTAAAGAGTTTCCATATGAAGGCTTTTCATAATTCTGATAAGAATAACTAATGTAACATTGTGTGTCAACTATACTCAAATAAAAACAAAATAAGTTGAAAATAAGAATAACATTCATTTAAGTGTCTCTGAAATGCTAGTAGACATGCCTTTGAGAATAAAATTAATAAAAAGTCCACTAATCACAGACTGAATTCAGGAAAACCCACCTATAAAACTATGATATCTGCTAAAACAGATGCTTAAAACTGAACAGAATCAAAACTTAAAGAATCCAAGAGTGACATTGTTTTACATAGAATGTAGGTTTTAATTATTTGATAAGATAAATATTTAACAAAATTGCTGACTTTTCAGGCACATGTTAGAATATATCACTACAAATACTGTTGTGATTTTATATTTATGTGGGGTTTTATTTTTGTTTTTGAACTGATGTTAGATTTCCTTTTTTATTTAGCTCCAAGATGACAAAATCTGCTCCTATTTTTCTCAGCATGGTATACTCATTCCCACACTGAACCTAGCACAGAATATGCACTCAATAATTACCTGTTGAATGAACAGAGGCAAGCTTAACAAGGAAGGCTGATTTTATCCCAGCTTTGTTGAGGTAAAATTGAAATATGATATTGTGTGAGTTTAAGATATACAATGTGATGATTTGATAAACATATATATTATAAAATGACAACCACAATAAAGTTAGTTAACACATACTTCACCTCATATAATTCCCATTTTTGTGTTGTGGTGGTGGTGGTGAGAACATTTATGATCTTTTTTCTTAGCAGTTTTCAAGTATACAGTACAGTATTGTCAACTATAGTCAAAATGCTGTACATTAGGTCCCCAGAACTTACTCATCTTTTTTTTTTTTTTTAAGGTTTTATTTATTTGACAGAGAGAAAGACAGCCAGAGAGGGAACACAAGCAGGGGGAGTGGGAGAGGGAGAAGCAGGCTTCCCGCGGAGCAGGGAGCTCAATGTGGGGCTTGATCCCAGGACCCTGGGATCATGATCTGAGCCAAAGGCAGATGCTTAATGACTGAGCCACCCAGGCGCCCCAGAACTTATTCATCTTATAACTAAAAATTTGTATTTGACTGAGAGTTCCTTATTTCCTCCACTCCCCAGTCGGGGCAACCAGCATTCTACTCTCTGTTACTATGAGTTTGGCTTTTTAGAATCCACATATAAGTGAAATCAATCATGTAGTATTTGTCTTTCTCTGTCTGACTTAATTCACTTAGCATAACGCCCTTAAACTCCATCTGTGTTGTTGCAAATGTATCAAGAAGTGGGGTTGCTGGACACATGGTAGTTTTATTTTAATTCTTTGAGGAGTTTCCATACTGTTTTCCACAGTGGCTGCACCAATTTACATTCCCACCAACAATGCAGACATTTCTCTTTTCTCCACATCCCTTCCAACACTTGTCTCTCGTCTTCTTGATGATGGTCACTCTGATAGGTGTGAGGTGATATCTCATTGTGGTTTCAATTTATATTTCCTTGATGATTAGCGATGTCAGCATCTTTTCATGTATTTGTTGGCCATTTGTATGTCTTCTTTCGAGAAATGTCTGTTCAGGTAAGTCCTTTGTCTATTTTTTTAACTGGATTATTTTTTTAAAGATTTATCTATTTATTTGAGAGAAAGAAAGAGCAAGGGGTGTGGAGCGGCAGAGGGAGAGAGAGAGTCTCAAGCAGGCTCTGCCCTGAGCAGGGCTCGATTTCACAACCCTGAGATCATGACCTGAGCCAAAACCAAGAGTCAGACGCTTAACCAACTACACCAGCCAGGTGCCCCTTAATTGGATTATTTTTATTGTTGTTATTGCCATTGAGTTGTATGAGTTCCTTATATATGTTGGATATTAACCCCATATCAGATATATGGTTTGCAAATATTTTTTTCCTACTCACTAGCTTGCTATTTTCAATTGGTTGATTCTTTAGCTGTGCAGAAGCTTTTTAGTTTGACACAGTCTCACTAACTGACTTTTGCTTTTGTTGCTGATACTTTTGGTGTAAAATCCAAAAGACTGTCAAGACCAATGTCAAAATCTTTATTTTGACATATATTTTCTTCCCTATATTTTCTTCTCGGGGTTTTACAGTTTCAGATATTACATTTAATTCTTTTTAATCCACTTTGAGTTAATTTTTTTAATTTTATTTATTTATTTGACAGAGACAGAGATAGCGAGAGCAGGAACACAAGCAGTGGGAGTAGGAGAGGGAGAAGCAGGCTTCCCCCCAAGGAGGGAGCCCGATGTGGGACTCGATCCCAGGACCCTGGGATCATGACCTGAGCCGAAGGCAGATGCTTAACAACTGAGCCACCCAGGCGCCCAACTTTGAGTTAATTCTTATGAGTGGTATAAGATAGGGGTCCAATTTCATTCCTTTGCATGGGAATATTCAGTTTTATCAACACCATTTATTGAGAGACTGTCTTTTTCCAATTGAGTTTCTTGGTTCCATGTCAATATTAGTTGACCTTATATGTCTTGGTTTATTTCTGGGCTCTCAATTCTGTTCCATCATTCTATATGTCTGTTTTTATACCAGCATCATACTGTTTTTTTTTTAAAGATTAATTAATTAATTTATTTGAGAGAGACAAAGAGAGAGAGAGAGCATGAATGGGGGAAGGAGCAGAGGGAGAAGGAGAGAAGACTCTCACTGAATGCAGATCCTGTCATGGGGCTCCACCTCACGACCCTGAGATCATGACTTGAGCCAAAATTGAGTCGAAGGCTTAACCAACAGAACCACCCAGTCCCCGCAGCATCATACTGTTTTAATTGCTACAGCTTTATAATATAGTTTGGAATCAGGAAGTGGGATGCTTCCAGCTTTGTTCTTTGTCAAGATTGTTTTGGTTATCTAAGGTCTTTTGTGGTTCCACATAAATTTTAAGACTGTTTTTTTTTTTCTGTTTCTGTGAAAAATGCCATTGGAATTTTGATAGGGATTGCACTGAATCTATAGATTGCCTTGGGGAGCATGGGCATTTTAACAGTATTAACTCTTTTGACCCATGAACCCAGGATAGCTTTCCATTTATTTGTCTTCTTCAATTTTTTTTTCATCAATGTCTTATAGTTTCAATGTATAAATGTTTCACTTCTTTGGTTAAATTCATTCTTGAATATTTTATATTTTTAATACTATGGTAAACTGAATCATTTTATTTTGTTTTCAGATAGTTCACTGTTGTGTACAGGAATGCAACTGATTTTGTATATTGATTTTGTATCCTGAAACGTCACTGATTTTATTTAGCAATTCTTTTTTTTTTTTTAAACTAGGTTCCACACCCAGTGTGGAGCCCAGTGTGGGGCTTGCACTCATGACCATGAGATCAAGACCTGAGCTGAGATCAAGAGTTGGATACTCAACCAAGTCACCCAGGTGTCCCTCATTTATCAATTCTAACAGTTTTTTTGATGAAGGCTTTAAGATTTTCTACATATAAGATCAAGTCATCTGCAAAGAGAGGTGATTTTACTTTTTGCTTTCCAATTTGGATGCCTGAAGGCTGAATTTCAATCCTTGATTTTCTTTTCATAATCTAATAATATGCAGGTGCTCATGTAAATTCCATGAAAGACACTTTAAAATAATAGCCATAATTACAATGACAAAAATAACAAAAAAATAAACTTGTGGAGCACTGTTAAGTGCTGTTTATCAAGCAATTTCCTACACTGTGAATCATACATTCCTCACCACAGGTATTAGTAGAGATATTAATAGTCTATTTTGACAAGGAATCTGAGGCACAAGATTAATTGGGTTGTCCCCAGTCAGCCAACACATGATAGAGCCACATTTCAAACACAGGTCTTTCTACTAAGATCATGTATAAATTCTATACTAAAAGTTCATCTAAGTAATTAAGGTACATCATTGTAATATTAAAATAAAATGTTAACAATAAAAATTACATAATGCACATACACTTGCTAAATAAGTTGATTTTTTACATTTTTCATACAAAATTCTAGCTTTATTGAGAAAATGTTGAGTTTGAGACATCCAAAGCACACCTATGACCTATTCCTGTGTGTATGTGTGGGGATGGTGTGTGTGTGTGTGTGTGTGTGTGTGTGTATTGTGAGTGTAGGGTGGGCAGAGTCTGGGTGAAGAAAGAGACAAGCAACCTGGGCTAACAGTTTTAAGTGGGCTAGGTGCTATTTCTCAATGTCAAATTTTATAAGCAAAAATATCAAACAGTTGGACCATAATATACTCTGTCTTATGGGTAGTATCTATATCTGTTTATGCAAATCTCACCTCCTGAGCTGAAGTGAAAGATGTCTGAGGTCATTTGGTACCTGTGAAACATTGAATGCCTGGGAAGTACCGTGCTATAATAGGTTCTCAATGAATGTTCACCTTCACAACCTGCTGATTGATCTCCAAAAAGGAAAAGTAAAAAAAAAAAAAAAAGCTAGGAAAGAATTAACCTATGTTCCTGCAATCAATGGTATCAAAGTTTCAAAGAAACAGCTATAGTTTCAATAAATTCCCCTTTTCTCCCGAGATATATTATTCTAAAAACCCCTAAGAATAAATGAAAAATAGATAAGGAGTTCAAAACCCATATGACATCCAAAAGCTTGATATACCTAGAGGGCTAAATTCTATCTTCTGAAATAACTTTTTTTTTAAGCTTCAACTAGAACATAATCTCATTAAATGACATAATGCAAAAGTGAACATAAAAGTTGTACAAGAGAAATATTAAACACTTTCAGAAGAAGTTAATGTTTATTGCTATAGTCTTTGATACTCCTCTCATCTCTACTTAAATGCTGTTTAAATGTATTACTATACATCAAGCCAAGTCAGCGTAGTAATTTCTTATAAAATTCTCCCACTCAAAGTTCATAAAGATTTGACAATGACTTACAGGTATTTTACAGAGATTTATTCTTGAACGTTTTCAATGTTTAACTTGAAAAGAAAAAAATAGAGGCTCCTACGTGACTGTAAGAGCAAGTGCTTCAAATCAGCTTCAATAGGGGATTTTAAATAAATGCATATATTTTAACATCATTTTACAGAATACCTCTTTTCCCCATGTATCTCTGCACCAATTATGCAAAATTTTTTTCCAACTACATAGGGCAGAACTCTTTAATATTTTATGCCTATGTGCTTAGACATGATGTACTTATGCTTATCAATTACTTAGTGGGAATAGCTACTTAAATGTCAAAAAGTGAAGGGTTGAGAGACTATGAAGAACTTAGATGAGCAGCATCATTGAAGAGAAAAATGAACAGCATGCTGTGTTAGTTTGTTCAGGCTGTCATAAAAAATTACTACAGACGTCGTAGCTTTAAACAACAGAAATTTACTTTCTCACAGTTCCGCAGGCTGGAAGTCCAAGATCAAGGTGTCAGCAGGCTTGGTTTCTTCCGAGGCCTCTCTCCTTGGCTTGAAGATGACTTTCTTCTCAATTGGGTCCTCACCTCCCTGGTGCCTCTGTGTGTCCAGATTCCCTCTCCTTACAGCGACACCAGTCAAAATGGATTAGGACCACTCTAATGGCATTATCTCAACTAATCACTTCTTTAAAAGTTCTACCTCCAAGTACAGTCACATTCTGAGGTGCTGAGGATTAAGACTTCAACACATGATTTTTGGGGGGAATACAATTCAGCTCACAACACATGCCAAGTTACTGTAACTGTAGCATTTCTACAAATTCAGGTAATACCTGGTAACTTACTCTATCTTCCATGTTAGAATTGCAAGGAAATCAAGTAACTGTTTGGGCATTATCGTAGTGATGTGATCATTTGCAGAATCCAGCAGTACCTAGTTCAAGTTCTTTTTTTTTTTTTTTAGATTTTTTTTATTTATTTGCGAGAGAGAGAATGAGAGACAGAGAGCATGAGAGGGAGGAGGGTCAGAGGGAGAAGCAGACTCCCCGCCGAGCAGGGAGTCCGATGCGGGACTCGATCCCGGGACTCCGGGATCATGACCTGAGCCGAAGGCAGCCGCTTAACCAACTGAGCCACCCAGGCGCCCCCTAGTTCAAGTTCTTAAATTTGAATATCAAACAAATGAGTTTACATATATGAGTGGATTTTTTTAGTTGTTATTTAAATTCTAGCTAGTTAACATACAGTGTAATATTAATTTCAGGTGTATGACCAGATTCTTAAAAGAGTTACTAGGTATAATAGTAATTACATTATTTCCAGATAAGCAATGTAATTGTAACGTGTTTGGCCACAAATCCGGCACACTGTGGGACTTGGTACTTGTCACTGGTGAAAAAAACTGAGCCATTCATCCATTCATGTATTTTGTTATCCATTTATGTTTAATAGGAGAAAACATCTTGTGTTAGGAGTTATGGATTCAAGAAGAACTAAAGCATGTTTCCTGCCTTCAAGAGGGTCAGACTCTAGTGGAGTCAGCTATGTAAGCAAAAACTTATTCAATCAGTGTTATAGTATTTGAGAATAGCAATGATGGCACAGAGGGCATGATCAATAACATGTGCAGAGATAAGAAGAAGCTTCACAGCACAGTCAAGGGACTGAGGTTTGAATGGATAGAACTCACTGAATTCCAGGAGAAAATTACACAGTCCAGACTTCTGTCCTTGAGTTCATATCCCCTCACCCACTTCTTAAGTGACCCACCTCCCCAACTGTCTACACATTCAATGCCATCTCTTAACATCACTACTACAGCCATGCTCTTTTCACGTGTTTTTATGACACATGATTTATTTATATACCTTTCTTCCTGAAAGCCATTTAACTCCTGCTCTGGTGGACAAAATATGAAGAGCAAAGGGGTTTGTAGAAATTTGTTACCACCTGTTGCCTCACCTGTATTAATTCAATAGTTCTTGATGAACTGAAGGCTCTTTACAATATGTGTCTTTCCAAGTCAGTGGGGCTTGGTAGAGAAGTGAAATGAAAAGTGAAATGAACCAAGCTTTCAACCAGAAAGTTCTAGATCTGAGCAATAACATCACCCATTTCTAATCTTCTGACCTTGAGCAAATAAGTTAAACTTGCTCAGCCTCCACTTCCTCCTTTGTTGACAAGATGTTGACATAGATGTTGACAAGAAACTCTACCTGGTTTATCTGTTAATATATGAAAGCACAGAACACAGGAGGTGCCCCTGACAGTAGATGCACTATCCTCCTCCTTTTCATTTTCACCTCCCACCTCTTCTCTTCATTCCTTCTGATACTGTCCCAAATTACCTATTTAAATATCCATTCCTTTCAGAAAAAAAAAAAAAATACCGATTCCTTCCTAACATCAACATCCTCTCCCCTTCTGAATTCTCCTTTCTAAAAAAATAGTGACAACCTTCCTGAAGCATCACCTGATCAATTCGCATCCCTTCTGTGAACAGTGCACATTCTTATTCTAATTAGATCAAATCCTCCCCATACCTAATTGCTTCTATTTCTCCCAATATGGGAATTTGTATTCATAGCTCCAACCATGAAAATGCATCGATTATTCTTCTTGCATTCAACTTCAAGTACTGGCTCTCAGCAAACAATGTGCTCATGAAAGTGTCTGTCTAGTAAGTTAAACAATATGTATCCTTGCCCTCACTCAGATACATTGCCACAAAACACCTCTTCTCCCTACCCATAATGTCTTTCAGAGTAAAACTTGCTGCAATTCAAACATGGGACCTGTTCAGTTCTTGCATGGGGAGTAGTTATTCTCAGCCCTGTTTGTATATTAAAATCATCTACGGATCTTAAAAAACATATATTGATGCTAGGGTTCAATCCACATTCAATTAAATCACTGCTGTTTGGGGATAGGTCCATTAATGTTTTTTAAAAGCTCACCAGGTAATTCTAATGTGCAGTCAGGGCTGCGAACCTGTGAGTGGCAACTGGTTACATATGATTGGGTGTTTGCGGCTTTAAACACTTTCATTTATGTTTATTGTTTCTCCTTCATTAATTATATTGTGGAACATAAAGAGCATTTCCCTGTTTAGTTTGTCCTGGTAGTAGATGCATGCCCTTAGGCGAGTCATTTAACCTCTTATCACCATACTGTCCTGATCTTCAGAACTTAATGAGGTGTCCTACCTCCCAGTGTAGCAGCAGGAATTAAATGAGAATGTAGGTGGAAGACGGAGATACAGAGAAGTCTACAGCTGCTTAAGAATCAGCCACTGAAAATAAAATGCTCTTCCTCCAAAATCACCTTCCACAATCCTCTCCCTTAAAGAAAAGAAGGAATATGAAAGACATGCAGTCCGCCCCCCAACCCCCGGCAAAAAACAAAACAAAACAAAAAAGCAAAAAGAATCTTTGTTGAAAATCTAAACTACTTTCTTGGTCAGAAGAGGTGCAGATTTGTATTGCCAATTTACTTCAGTAATAGAAGGAAATAAGTTAGTAGATAATATCAATATGGAGAAATATGCTGACAACAATTTACTGCTGACATTATTCTTAACACAAGGATAAACAATGTATTAGAAGAGCAAGTAGGGTCTGAATTAATGCAAACTATTGTAAAATAAATGTACAGCTCTTGTAGAATCACTTCCCTGGGATTTAAGATGTACATAATATTAAAAGTGAAATATTTAAATTCAAAGGTAGAGCTCTCCAGGACTCTAGAACTTTTCAATCTGGAGCTATTTCTATACACCTGCATATTTATAGAAAAAGATAAACTTGGAGGAAAAGAGCTTCCAAACTGGAGAGTGATGTCCAAAGGCATCTAAAACCATAACACTGTAAAGGCCTCATACCTACTGAACTCTCAGATAGCAATGAGAAAACAGTTTTTGCCTGTACCAAACCCCCAAAATATATAAAAGAACCAAAAATTACATAACTTAAAAATAAGTGTTAAAGGGCGCCTGGGTGGCTCAGTTGGTTAAGCGACTGCCTTCGGCTCAGGTCATGATCCTGGAGTCCCGGGATCGAGTCCCGCATCGGGCTCCCTGCTCGGCAGGGAGTCTGCTTCTCCCTCTGACCCTCCTCCCTCTCATGCTCTCTGTCTCTCATTCTCTCTGTCTCAAATAAATAAATAAAATCTTTAAAAAAAAAATAATAAGTGTTAAAGGATTGGGTTTAACCATCCATTTCCTTAATTTCCTGAATACATCCCCAGCAAATATTCCCTCATTTCTGGATTTTTTCCAGTGGCAATAAATTTAGATCTTCATTATAGTGACTGAAAAGATTTCTTATAAATTCCATTCGTTGGTGGCAGAAGAATCTTTGGGATTCTCTAGAGTCCCTTTGGGACCATACAGAACAAGTTTAAGACATGTTCTACATGACAGACTTTAAATGCATAATGACAACTTTTTCAAACCCCAAGAAATCTCTAAAAAAAAATCTCAGTTTTTCACTGTTACTGACACTTTAGTCAGTAAAAACTGAATAGAAAAACTGGCATTAGAAAAATGGTATCTAGTGGCATTCTGCTATCTTCCTTCCACTGAGATTTGGACTATGGTGGGACCTGGACCCAATTTATCCAGAGTCAACAGAGATTAATTAGGGTGGTAGGGCAAAGAAACGCCTTTAGATTATCCACTTGTGATTCATCAGATCTTGTAGCCTCTCACACAATAACTGGATGCTATGTTCAGATCCAGTATCCCATGATGATGAAGGTTTTTGTCCTGTGTCATTGATGGTCCTTGATTCTAGTTTTTGTTAACCATTTTCATAGTCTTACAATCATTAATATGTTTTAGTAATTTTTTGCCTTTTCATAAATCTGCTAAAATTCTATATGAAATCACTACCTCATGAGCTATGAAAAATGCTACATATCACAATTCACTTTTCAAGTATAATTTAAGATATTCAGTTGACTTTTGATTTCCTGATGAATTTTATGTAGGTAATACACCAAAATAAAGCCACATATACAGTAAATAAATGTATGTGTACATAAATATAATTATATATATATTTTAAAAGAAAATGTATCATTTTGAAATGGTTTGCTTTTTAAAAAATTAATAGAATGCCATTATAATTTTTCAAAAAGTCTAATTCTTTAACCTCAGATCTCAATCTCACACAGACAACTGAACAGCAGATAAACTGACATGCAAAGGTCGCTAATAATAATTCACAGCTTATATTGTAGCACATAAAATATGGAAATCTGAAGACCACAACACCAGGGGAAAATAATACACACCATGGTTCTCCTGACCATTACCAAGCATTTTCTACTGGAATACAAGTGAATAATGGGGAAAATAAATTTTTTCTTTTATCTCTTCTTTAGAAGTTTGATGTATTCATACTTAAGTTTATTTAGAGGAAAAATGAAGCAACCTTTTTTTTAAAATTGATTTTCCTTTTAAAATTTTGCAACTTTAACAGACTGGAATGTTAGTTTCATGGTGCCTGCCCCAAGGGCCATGCAACAGACTGTCTTCTATATAGAACCCCCAGAGGACTCAACAACACACCTCTTGTCTGTCATTCTGTTCCAATTATCATCAAATCACCAATCTGAGAAACATTTGATGTTAATTCCCTTGCAGCTCTAAGCTGTTCCTTTTCCCTTGAGATTGTCTATGGTTATCTTTCTCTCACACACTCATATTTTTCGCTGAATGGCCTGCATACTCCCACCTGGCAAGAGAAAAGTTGCCTCTGAGGAGAGTGTGTGATGTAATATTATATCTCCAATTTCTCAGAATATCAAAGTTCATGCAAAGGTGTGTGTGATGCTAGATTTCCAAAGTTCCTGTTCAAACTTTTTATTTTAATGAATAACAATACAAAGTGAGAAATACAGTGCATAAGATTCTATTTTCTGAAGTTCAAAGATCCTTTCTAATATACACACACATACACATACACACCCCTTATTCTTTGTTATGTTTTAAGGTTCCCAGTGTTATTTCAACCATCTTAGTCCTTTAGTGCATTAAGCAATCCTAAAAGCTACTAATAACAAATTACTATTTTAACTGTTAACAAATTACTAAAATAATTTTTAATTTTTCCTTTATCTCATATTTCAGTGAGAAAGAGTACTAGACTAGAACCAGAAGCATGACCAAAGTCTAGTCCATATGTTAATTAACAGATAAATAAAATTAGATATTATTTATTTTCCTTCCCACCACTGAGAACTAGAGAAATATACCTATTTTTTTTAATTTTTTTTTAATTTATTCATGAGAGACAGAGAGAGAGAGAGAGGCAGAGGGAGAAGAAGGCTTCCCACAGAGCAGGGAGCCTGATGCGGGGCTCGATCCCAGGACCTTGGGATCATGACCTGAGCCGAAGGCAGACGCTTAACCATCGAGCCACCCAGGCGCCCCAGAAATATACTTATTTAAAATGTGAATTATTTGGGGCACCTGGGTGGCTCAGTGCATTAAGCGTCCAACTCTTGATTTCGGCTCAGGTCATGATTTCAGGGTTGTGAGACTGAGCCCCCCGTTGGGCTCTAGTGCTCAGCGAGGAGTCTGCTTGAGATTCTCTTCCTCTCCCTCTGCCCCTCCCCCCACTCCCATGTGCACTCTCTCTCTCAAAAATAAATAAATAAAAATCTTTAAAAAATAAAATGTAAATTATGTCTTTAATACTCATCCTAGTGCCAGAAAAATCAAACATTATTATTTTCCTATCCATGAAAGGATAAATTTAAAAAATAAACAGCTTTATTTTGTGCATTTTAATACCTACAAGAAGTTAGGAGTTCTTGTTCTATCCACTGCTTGATACCTTAAACCAGGGAATATCTTATTTAAGAATTAAGAGTAAATATCATTTATCTTTTGGAAGAACAAAGTAAATTTGGGGAAAAAGTGGAGAGAATTCCAATTTAAAAAAATGTTTACATGAGACTTCTACTTTTGGTTATGATGAAATAGCTTGACACATACCAACAATCCTACTGAGAACAACAAAAAGCCAATTAAACACTATCTATCAATTGATTAATCAATCAATCAATCATCTATCATCATAGAACTGCTGAGTCAAATAGGAATCTGGAGGGTAAGATTCCAGAAAGATGGAATCACAGAGACTTGACTACATTCTACAATCTCTCTGTCTCTAGAGCATTTTCCAATTCTTGGTATGAATCCAGGCCAAATTCATGGAGCCATAAACAAGAAACCCTCTGAAACCCATATTTCCTAGGCTGCTATAACAAATTACTATAAACTTGGTGCTTACCACAACAGAAATTTTTCTCTCACAGTTCTGAAGACCAGAAATCTGAAGTGAAGGTGTCAGCAGGCCTATTCTCTACAGAAGCTCTAGGGGAGAATGGGTTCCTTGCTTATTCTAGTTACTGGTAGCATTTATTAACAAGCCAAGCCTTGTTGATTATTGAGACTGGAGGGAGGGGCTGAATGAGGAAGGGACTTTGAGAAGGGGAGCTTTTATTTTTGATGTTATACATATCTTTATCTTTTTAAGTATTTAAGTGCTTTAACTTGTATAGTACATAGTCTTAAAGTTATAAAAAGACCTGAAATATATTCTCTTTTAATATATTTCCTACGAAAGAAAGAAAAATGAAAGTAAAAACCTGAAAAAAAAAGCATTGTTCTAAAAACATTTTCACCATTCCCAGTGAAGAGCTACACATAGAAAGTTGTATAATACAACTCACTTGTAGAATGGGAAGGCATAGCCATTATTTATCCAATTATACTGTAGACCACACAGGACTGCTCTGATGAAGCTGTGTAACTCAGCTCTGCCCCCTACTGGAATAGTGAGTGGCCCTAATGCTATCCATTCTTCTGATTTTTATTTTCAAATAGATAATGCAAACCCAGTAAATTCCTCTACTCAAAGATCTTAGGTGGGGCACCTGGGTGGCTCAGTCGTTAAGCGTCTGCCTTCGGCTCAGGTCATGATCCCAGAGTCCTGGGGTCGAGCCCCGCATCGGGCTCCCTGCTCGGCAGGAAGCCTGCTTCTCCCTCTCCCACTCCCCCTGCTTGTGTTCCCTCTCTCATTGTGTCTCTCTCTCTGACAAATAAATAAAATCTTAAAAAAAAAAAAAGATCTTAGGTGAAACCATGACAAGAGTCTCCCAAAGGTATCCTAAAACTCAAATAATAAGAGTAAAAAATTAATAGTAAGGTAATTTAAATTTCTAGTCTAGGAAACAAAACAAAAATGCCTTCCAAAAGATTTTTCATGTGTAACTGCTCACCTACCAATATATTGCAGAGGAAAGGTTTAGTGTTGAGGATACAACCATTTAATGAGAATCTGCAGAAATCAGGAGTTAATCAAGGAAACAAGTTCCATTTTATACATATAGAACCTCTACCCCCAGCCTTTTTCTAAACACATTTTTACCACAGGAAGAGCATATATACAGTGGAGGGAAAGGGGGCATTATCTGGTCATCACTCAGATGGTTAAAAGTAGCAGCTGAAACTCTGAGCTCCTTTTTCCAGAAGGTTAAGTGGTTGAAAGTAGCAGCAGAATTGTCTTGAAAGTGGAGATTCTAAAAGCTTGGGGGAATGTGGAGGAAATGTAACTCTAGTTAAGTGTTTTTCCATTTACTCTCAGTAAGCAGATTTTAGTTAAACATAAGTCATTCCTCTCTAAATGTCCCGATCTACCCTTTAGAGGTTTAGGCATGATGTTACAGGTTACACCACTGAAAAGATTATAAGGAGAAAATGTCACTTCTCAAATTCTCCTTTTGCAACTGGGGGAGGGGGCAGACAGCGGAGAGAGGAATCCCAGAAGGAAGAAAACAAATGAGGACAGGAGAAATCCATTCATCCCATTGATTTCTGAACCTATCACACCTCTAAAGAATTTCTGATAAATGACTATATAGATTCATTAGTATTTCCACTTTTCTTTTTTCCCTTTGGTAAAGAAATAATGAAAAGTAAGAACTAAATAATTGAAGAGCTGGCAAGCAGAAAGATGGAGTAGAAACAGAGGCATAAAGGACGTACTTGCTATTCCTTGAAAATAAAAACTGAACTCTCTCTTACACACACACACACTATGCATGTGGATACATGTGTGTATGAGTATGTGCTGGATAGGAAACGGCCCAAGTCATGTGGTTGATAGAGAATTCAAGTGGCTATCAACAACTGTGTAGACATGGCCTTACTCTCATTCATATAATGGGCATTTCTTACACTGATAGGCAGCACACATTTTCAGCTTTCACAATGTGTACTAAATGCTCTGAACAAAGGCTGATGCCCTAAGATTACAGGAAGAGAATGCTGAGACTGTGTCAGTGATGTTCCCAAGCATCCCAAACTTCCTCCTGCCCCTTCTGACTAGAGCATTTCTGAACTGCCAACTGTACTCCATATGTCCCCAATTCATCTTCCCAAAACGTATGACTTACTTTGACATCTCCTACTCAAATCTTCAATAGCTTCCCATTTCATAATGTCCAAACTTCTCTCTCTACAGTCCAGGCTCTATCTCTTCTGCTGAATGCTTTCCAATGGGCATATATTTTGGTAATTTAATCTTTATTTCAATGTATTTTTCAGTTTTTACATGATTCCATAGTGCTATAGATTATCCCCCCAAATTCATGTGTCAAAACCTAATCCCTAATGTGATGATTTCTGAAGGTGGGGCCTTGGGAAGTGACTAGGTCATAAGGGTGAAACCCTCATGAATGGGATTAGCACCCTCATAAAGAGACCCCAGAACTCTCTTGCCCCTCTGCCATCTGAGAACAGAGAGAGAAGTCAGCTACGTGAGAACCAAGAAGCTGGCCCCCACCAGATCCTGAATCTTCTGGAGACTTGATCTTGGACTTTCCATCCTGCCTATAATGTTCTATTACAGCTGCCTGAATGGACTAAGACATACACTTCCATAAAAGTTACAAGAATAAAACAAAGTATTCCTGTATGCATTTTTCAGTTTTTAAATAAATATTTTATTTGGCAGAGTTTTAGATTTACAGAAAGGTTGTAAATATAGTACAGAGAGTTCTCATATATTCTAAATCCCACTTCTTTTATTGACATCTTACACTGGTATGGTATGTTCATTCACAATTTAATGAGCCAAACTGATACCTTATTATTAAATAATTTCCAACACTTTTTACAGATTTCCTTATTTTTACCGAATGACTTTTTCTGATCCAGGATCCCACTCAAGGTACTACATTACATTTAGTTATTATGTCTCCTTAACTTCCTGTTGGCTATGACAGTTTCTGAGATTTTCCATATTTTTGATGACCTGGATAGTTTTGAGGAGTGCTAGTCAGGTATGTTATAGAATATTTTTCAATTTGAGTTTGGCACTTTTCTCATGGTTTAGACAAGAGGTTAGGGGCTCAGGGGAAGGAGACAAAGATAAAACATCTTTCTAATTACCTCATATCAAGAGTATATACTATGAAAAATCACATTTTTTTTGCTCCAATTGTTACAGCTTTGGCCATCAGGAGCCCCTTTGGGTACCTCTGTATTCCTTTGATATACACACAGATTTGTGTGTGTGTGTGTGTAAAAGACGCTGTTTCACACTTTCTCATCTTCTGGCACTACCAGACACTCTAGGCTCATTATCCCCCAGTCTTATGTATTATTATTCATCATTTCTCCAAGGAGCACTGGTGCCTTTAATTAGAGAATGATATTAGAAATTAAGGTCTGGGTGCTACATGTGTTCATTGTTACTGTGATGACATTGCTCCTAGGTCCTCTCAGCTGACAAAACTAAGAAATATATGGGTATCTAGTAACACATATGGGTATCTAGACACACATATCTGTAGATATTTCCATACATATCCATCCATTAAACAAAACATGAGTTCATACTGATGTCTCCAAGTCTAACCTATTATTACATGGATCATTCTAGCTTCCTCCCTTTCCTTATCTGTAAACTTCTACTCCAACAATGAGACATCTGGTTCCCACCATCCACAACCTATTTATGTAATAGTTCAATGCATGTAGAGTAGTTTCAGAATTGTTAACCTGTACCCCTCCATGTAGAAAACAATCTCATCACTTGGGAGTTGCTTATGCATAGTTCTTTTTGCCTATCATCTTATACTTTCCAGTCATTTCCAAAGTTACTTAAGTCAGTACCTTTTCTGCCCACGCCCTTCAGTAAAGTCATTTCAGACATTTTAATACAGTTAGATTATTTTGTCACTGTCTGCATTCCATCCTAGGATCCTCAGTAATTAAAAATAATTTTCCCTGGTCGCCTGAGTGGCTCAGTCGGTTAAGCGGCTGCCTTCGACCCGGGTCATGATCCCAGGGTCCTAGGATCGAGTCCCACACCGGGCTCCTTGCTCAGCAGGGAGCCTGCTTCTCCCTCTCTCTCCCTCTGCTTGTGCTCTGTCAAATAAATAAAATCTTTAAAAAAAAAATAATTTTCCCTATGGCTTTTAGTAAAATTTTCTCTTTATCTGTGGTTTTTCTGTAGTTTCAATATGATACACCTAGGTGTTTTTGCTGTTGTCTTTTTGGGGTATTTATTCTTGAGTATCCTAAACTGCTCCATTTTTTCCTTCTTCTCCTTCTGCCAATTACATGCATGTTATACTTTCTGAAATTGTCCCACAGTTCTTGAATGTTCTGTTTCATCTTTTTCATTCTTTTTTTCCTCCTCTCATTTCATTTTGGGTATTTTCTATTGATCTATCTTCAAGCTAACTGATTCTTTCTTCCCTGTGTCCAGTTTATTAACTGACCCATCAAAGGCAATATTATTCTTCACTTCTGTTACAGTGATTTTTATTTCCAACACTTCCTTTTGATTCCTTCTTATATTACCCATCTGTTCTTACATGTTGTTATTTTTTCTACTACAGCTCTAAACATTTTAATCATTATTGTTTTAATTTCCCTGTCTGGTAATTCCAACATCTGTGTCACATCTGACTCTGGTTCTAATAATTGCTTTGCCTCTTCAGAGTGTATTTTCTCTTGCTTTTGATATCCCTTGTAGGTTTTGCTGAAAGTTGGACATATCATACCAGGTAATAAGAACTGAGGTAAACAGAACTTTATTACGTGGATTGATGTTAATCTGAAAAAAAGTTAAGCTGTGTTTAATTTTGGTGATAAGTATAAATGTGAAAGGCTTCAAATTCTTCCATTGCCTTTGTTTTTGTCTTCAGTCTTGACTCTGGGCTGACTCATATATTCTTCTTTGGAGAGAGTCTGCATTTTGCAGCCCTCTGAGTTGTAATCTACTGTTATCATAATGGAACCCTGTTGATGTGATGGTAAGGTCCACTCTATAATCTTATAATTAAATCTCAGTCTTTTAGTAGTCTTGTGTCTTAGGGCTGTGACTTCCACAGTGTTTCTATAATGCTATCTACCTTTTTTTCCCTGCCCTCTCTCCTCTTTCCTGGCTGTAGCATTCCTAATCTATTTCCTCTTCTGACTTAACTCCATCCCTATTAGCTGAGGGGGGCTGGAGTAGGGAGGACTTCCCTTCCCCAGGCTGGGATAAAGTTTTACACTTGAGTTTTCTCAAGGAGAGCAGAACTTTGTGATAGAGGAGACTTAGCATGTTTCACAATTACTACTCTTCTTCCCCCCTGCTACTTCCAAAGGGGATCTTTCTACAATTTTCACCAGGAGAACCTGATGGGGTTCCTGAAGGGAAGGCCCAGAAAAGCGAGGGCCCATTTCCTAAGACTGTAGCCTCTCGAATTGCTCACTGTCAAGCTAGCCCACATTCTACCTCTAGCAATTTGACAAAATTAGTATTTATGTGTTCTTTTTTATTTATGGTTCCAGAAGCTTCTGCTCAATGTGCACAGATCTCAGTAGCTGTATTTCTGTAGATGCACCTGTCTTTCCAGATGTTAGGATGTCACTTTGCTCTGAGGCCTTGATTCTCTGACAGGTCCAAGAAAATTAGTTTTTAGTTTTTCCAGCTTTTCCTTAGTTGTAAATATGTAAGTGAAGTCTTTCAAGCTTTTTACATGTTGGCATTATTTGTCTATCTATCTATCTATCTATCTATCTATCTATCTATCTATCTATCTATC